>NC_072428.2:105847500-106150530 GCF_028878055.3 Symphalangus syndactylus
AATCCTATTCTGGAGGAAACATATATCAAGCAGGTGAGCTAAGACATGTATACACTAAGATAGGCAGCTAGGCAGGATTATTATTATTATCAGAAAGAGTTAAGTCTGAAAGATATAAGTCAAAGATTCACTGGAGTTTAGGAGAGAGAGAAAGAGAAATGAAATACACACTCTTGGATGACTGCAGAAGCTTTTTTAAAGAAAGGGTTGTATTCTAGGTAGGCTTTCCTTAGGTTTAATTGGCAGGGAGGAGAGTCTTGGTGAAAAGAATAAGCAATGTGTTTGAAAAAGGTTTGAAGTCTAGTTTGGCCAGTGTGTCATGACTTGTAGGTCAAGTGCATGACCTTGAAAATGATTATCCCCTTAAACTTTGTGCCCCTAGCACTCACTTGCCTCACCTTAGTCCTGGCTCTGCTGGCAAAAGCAGTGGGTTGGTACAAGGAAGATGAAGTTTCATACCATGAGCCAGGCACTTTACATGCATTATTTCATTTCATCCTCATAAAAACTCTATGATATAAAAAAGGAAATTGAGTTTCATAGAGTTTAAACTAAGTGGTCTTTCTTTTTTCCAAGCCCTATCCATTTTTCTATATTAAAATAAGTCAGTTTAAAAACTCATTGTTTTTAATATGAAAATGTATACTAACAACCCAATACATACTTATATATGTAGCATTGTTGAGTTGCTCTGATTGAAGTAGAAGTGGATACTGAGCCCACCCACACCAGTTTAAGTCACTTGCCCTATTCCCACCCACGTACCCACCCTGTCTCCTCACTTCCCACTCTGCCCATTCCTGTAGCAGAAGTACTTGAAGAAGGAATTTTGAAAACTCTGCATCCTTTCAGTCATTTATTCAACAAGCTTTGAATATCTAGCATGTCCTAGGAAATGTGCTATGTGGTGATGATAGAATGTTGACTACAGGTGACGTGGCTCCTGCTTCACGATGCTACCAGTGTGACTGCAAACAAAGATACGGTGAGGTCATAGTGCAAGTGAAGCCAGAAAGGAGCTCTACAGCCAGAATACTGAAGAATTTGAATACTAGGCTAGTGTAGTTTATTTAATATCATTGGAAGTTTTTGTTATTGTACTTAATATGGGAGTGATTCGTTTGAAATGCCACTTAGGTATATTGACATAAGACTAGAATATATAAGATGGGTTATGGCTCAAGGGGTGAAATTTAGAACTTTTGTAATTAGGAGACTGTGATAACAATATGAATGAGAAATGTCTAGTCTCAAGTCAGGTGGGAATAAAAAGGATGGAAAACAAGGATGAATGTAAACCATAGTTGAGAAACTGATATATGTTATTTTCAATGATAGTCTAATTGGTAGTGCCTGATTGGATGTTGGGTTCAAAGGAAAAGGTGACACCTACATCATAGATAGAATTATGGAAACAGAAAAGCCAGAAAGGTAAAAGGGGTTGACTTTTTATTATATTTTATTTGGTTTATATTTAAACCAAATTATTGCCCTTTTACTCTTACAGACACACCTTCTTCAGCTAACATAGGATATGAGCTTCAATTCCAGAAACTCAGGCATTCACCAATGCAATCAAGGCATCAGTTGTCAGAGCAGGCCATTTGTGCAGCCGACATCAAATTATCCAGTAGTCGCTATGTTCCAGGCACTCTGCTTTGCTTTCATTGCCTTGTCGTCCAGGAGCTCACAGTCCACTGGGGAAGAGAAGCAGTTAGCAAAGCATTCTAACACAATGTGGAAAGTCGATAATAGAGAGAGGAATAAAGCGTCTTGGCTACATTAAGAAGGCAATACTAACCCTGCCTGAGGGAGCCTAGAAGGACTTCACTGAGGAAATAACATATGCATTAATCCTTGAAGAAGAATGAGAAATAAGTAGTCTACCAGGCAGAGAATTTCATTAAAAAAAAAAAGATTTTATGTATGGAGAGAGAAACACCAAAATTATGAAAATGCAAGAGAGAGTAGCATGTCTGGAGACTAATAGTAAGTAGTCTTGTGTTGTTCAAGTATAATATATATGGTGTAGAATCATGGAAATCATGAAGAGAAGCCTAGAAAGTTTACCTGAGGACAGATGATAGAGGGCTTTGTATGCTGGGCTGAAGAGACATTTTTCTTTCTTTTTTTTTTTTTTTTTTTTCCAAAATCTCTGTAAGAATGAAGGTGTTAAAGATTTTGGGGTAAGGGTGTGATGATTAGATTTTTACATTAAAAATTATGTATCTGGCCACCTTATGAAAAATAGATTGAATGAAAAAATAACTGAGAGCAGAGATTATGTAGTTAAGTCAAGAGAAGATGACATTGTATAGTAATCTGAATAAATATCAATAGTCCAGTTTCAATTCATGTAAACTAAGACTCACAGTGAGCTTTCCTTTCAAAGGAAGATAATGTAGAGTAAGGAAATATGAAGTCAGAAAACTGATTCTTGGTAATATAAAGAGCCATTTTGAAAAAAAAAAATCTGAAAATAATATCAAAGGGACCAAGGGAAAAGACATCTTTAAGAAGGAGAAAGCAATAAATAACTTTAAAGACCAAGGAAGAGTAAGTCAAATTAGAAGTAAAAATATTCATTGGGTTTCTTAAGAGTGAGATTTTTTGATAAGTATTTTTCATAATCGTTTTTGAGGAGTGGTCAAAAGGATACCAGGTTAGGGAAGGCCAAATAATCAATACACAGTAAGTAAAGAGTGTAACCTTCTTTATAACATTTTTCTTCTCCACCAGTCCTACAAACTTCATCACATGGTGATGTGAATAGTGAAAGAGATTATAGGAATCTTCAGACTTCTGATAGTGTTCAGATTACTTCCAGTTGTAAGTAATTTCCAGCAGAATCTAGAGCATTTATTCTCAGAACAGGATGTGGTATTACTTATATTTAACTTTAAAGGGGAAAACATTCTATACCAAAATTAAACTTACGTGACTTATTCCAAGTTAGTTTTGTGTACTTGCTATCTACAACTTTTTCATTTCATCCTATCTGAAATATCTGTGTCTTCCCGTTTTTATTTTAACACAAATCTACTTCTCTCACCACATAAGATAAAGGAGGTGGTGAGGAAGCAAAGAAAACCAAAATAAAACCAGTACACTTGTGTTATAACAGAACTGCAATTGAGAATAGGGCTGTGTGCAAATATCCTGAATTAGTTGATAGTAACACAGAAAAAATTCTGACCTTGAAGTCAGTTAATTTGCTTCTAGTACTGCTTTTGCCAGTATACCTTGTCTGACCTTTCAGTGTATTACCAAACCTGTTGGGACCTCAGTCCCTTTATTCTTAAAATCAGTGATTTTACTGGTTTATCTTTAAGCTGCCTGTCTATTCGGAATTCCATAGCAGGTTATCAGTTTGTTAAAAAAAATCAGTCACAGTTGATTTTTCATTATTTTTTAACTTTACTGAAGACCTCATAAATCTTGGCAGGTCCCTTTTAAGGAACATAATATATAGTATTTAAAATCCACCATTTCTTAATTTTTCCTTCAAGTTCTCTAATATTTTTCATTTTATATATTGAAGCCATATTTTTAGCAGTATAAAAATTGTAAATTCTTATATCTTTCTAGTGAATTGAATTTTTTATCATTCATTATTTATCACCTCTGTTTTTGGCTAGCAGTGCCCTTTCTTCTAAAGTCTACTTTATGGAAATGATAATATAGGACACTAACATTTATTTTTTTTAGTATCTATTGGCTGGCAGTTTGTTGTTGTTGTTGTTGTTACTATAGATATAGTTGTAACCTTCATTTCATTCTGATGTCTTTGTCTCTTAACCTTAGAATTTGGTATTTTTATATTTACGATAATAATCGACAAATTTGAAATAGTTTCTATCCTTTTAATTGGGCTATTTGCTCTGTTTTTCTATATGTCATTCGTTCCTTTTTCACTTTTTCTGAATTGATACAGAGTGTTTTTGTTGTCCTTTGCTTGCATGTTTGTCTGCTCAGCTCCCACATTTTTTCATTCTATTAGTTTGGAAGTTACTCATTCTACCTCTGCTTTTTATGTGGTTATCATCAAAATATTAGCATGCAGATATAATTTTTCATGTCCTGAGTTAAGGAATATCTATTCTCTCTTCCCAAATAATATGAGGATCTTAGAGTGTGTTATCTCCCAACCTATATTTTTATCCAATACTTTAATTCTGACATTTAAGATCAATACATTTTGTCGTATGCCATTACATTTTGTTTAAATTAAACTTATGCTTGCTATTTTCTCTGATTAACATTTTTCTGTCACTCTTAGTTTTTTTAAATGATTAACATCTTCATGAAACTCATATTCTAAAAGTTTAGAAAGAACTGTTCATAGTAAGATTGCTTAATTATATCTATCTATCTATCTATCTATCTATCTATCTATCTATCTATCTATCCATCTATCTATCTCTCTTTTTTGCTCTACTCTTATTCCTGAAAGGTGATTTTACACTTCTATGTGTGAAGTTATATTTTCTCAGAATATTAAAGATATTATCCCACAGCTTTCTGGCTTCTACTGTTGCTACTGCAAAGTCAGATAGTCTAATTGTTGTTGTTTTGTAATCCATCATTGTTCTCAACCAACTTTTCTTCTTTCATTATAGTGAGTCATGGACAGGATACCTTTTGATTTATTCTTCTTTGGATTGGTTGAGCTTCAAATATGGTAATTTTATAGCTATTAATTACTTCATTGAACATGGCTTTTTCCTATTCATTTCATTCTCTATAAAACTCAAATTACATATATTAAACTTCTAACTCTATTTTTATGTGTTTTAGGATGCCTTTTGTAGGTCTCATTTCTTTATTTGTGCTTATGTCTGAAACTTCATTTGGTTCTATCTTCCATTTCATGAATTCTCTCTTTACTTGTGACTAATCTATTTAATTGTTCTAATCAGTTTCTAATTTCATTTTTTTACATTTATATTTCTATGACTCTCTTTGACAATACTGCCTTGATAGTTGTAATAATGTCTTGTTCTTTGGTCATACGTTTCACTCTCTTTTATCTCTTTAACTGTTTACTCATTTTATATTTTCTGTATGATAATTCCAATATCTGCAGATTTTGCTGGTCTGAAATTACTGTCAATGGTTCTACTGAAGATAATTCATGGTGGCTTGTTCCTTTATATATGTGCTTTATAATTTTTTCCTTACCCTGAGCTCCTATTCCTTGTAATTGTATGTGTGAGAAAATTTAATGTGTCTGAGGTTTTGCTTCGTGCAGATACCTGAAGACACAATCAACTTAAAACCACATTTTATTAAATGAAGAGCTTAAATTTTATGGTCACACAAAGATAATGTGAATTTGAAATCCAAGCCTATGTATCTTGGGATTATCAGTTCTCAGTATATATATTTACTAGTCTCTTCTGGCATATGTCTGTCTATCAATCTATCTAGCATGCTATCATCTATCTATTCTCTATCTATCCCTATTTCTATCTATCTCTATTTCTATCTAATCATCTATCTATCTCTATTTCTATCTATCTCTGTTTCTATCTCTGTCTATATAGTTTTATTTTAAATTTTGAGACCAGCCATTGATTGTCTCTTAAAGTTATAGATTTATATAGAGATTTAAAGTCTTACTTCCTACCTTGCAGAGATCCTAGTCTTTGCATTCAGTCCTTCTCCCACGGATCATTCAAACTAAAGATTTAGGCCACTGCGAATTCATAAATATTCTATGGCAGCCACAAGTTTTAATACTGATTTACCTCTTTGAATTTATAGTTTCCCATTATTTTTAGACTCTAAGTATTTTCTTTTCTCTCTTGAAAGTTCAGGTTGGTTTTATGGCTCATATCATTTTCTCTTTATATCTAAAATCTGTATATTATATTTTTGATTTTATTAAGACTTTATAAATATGTTAGTGCCTTCCGTCATCTAAATCAGGAACCGGCAAACTATAACCTACAGGTCAAATACAGCACACTACCTCTTTTTGTAAATACAGTTTTATAAGAACACAACCATGGTCATTTATTTGTATATTTCTATGGCTGCTTTTACGCTACCATATCAGAGTTGAGTAGTGGCTACAGAGGCCAAATGATCCACAGAGCAGAAGATATTTACTGTCTGCCTTTTGCAGAAGTGTCATGACCCCTTGATCTAAATTATTAGCAACTTCTTTATCTCAAAACAAATACCTTGGACTTAAAGTAGCAGTATTATTTAATTTTGGCACTTTTTTACTTAATGTATGCATGTGTTCAGTATAGGTTTTTCATATCACTGCAGCAGATTAGAACTTCTTTTATGGTACGAGCTATATGTCTAAAAGGTTTTAGTATCAGATCCATCATAGAAATATACTCAATAAATGCCTTTGATGATGATGGTGGTGGTGGTGGTGAAAGGGATGATGATATCTTGAATTCCCATAATTTTCTAATCCATGACAGATATAAGAAGAGATATCATTTGAGAGAGTTAAATGTACTTGTCAAGTCATTTTGGAATGTGGTAAATCACCTTAATTGGGTACGTTTTGCCTCCAGGAATCTTAACTGCTTATGTTCTCTGACATTCTTACTGATAAAACTCATTGCCATAGATTAAAGCTGTGAATGTTACTCACTTTCTAACATTATAGCTTTTATTACAGGGGAATATCTGTACTATTTGTATAATATCCCATGTTCTTCCACAAAGAAAGAAATACACATTTGCATACAAACAATGCAATATTCTAGTGATAGCTCTTCATTATCTATTTTTAGAGTGCACATAGCCCAATTGTTCTGGTCCACACTGAAAAACAGGTAACATTACACATTTTTTTTTAAACTGAGCTCTTTTTGAAAATGTTTCTGATACAAGATGGAGGTGCAGTCTGCAAAAGTAAAAAAAAAAAAAAAAAAAAAAAAAAAAAAAAAAAAGCACCTGAATGAAAGATATTCTCATAAAGGAAAAAGTGAAGTATGTTAGAAAACTTTAGCCGTGATATTGGGAACACGGTACTTGGCAAGAGAAGCCAGAAGTGAATGAATGAATGGTATTTGCTAGATAGAAGAAAGTGCCAAGTTAAATGAATCTAGAATACTTGAAAAATGTCCCTGATAGAGGGATAGTGTGCTAGATATAAGGGACAGTTGGCATTTGCTAAAACACGTGAGTGACATGTCCCAGAGAATGAAGTGCCGGGCATAGTGGCAGCTGGCGTAGAGATTATGGACAGCAGGTTTTTTACAGAGCAATGTTGTTCATGGTTAGTAGTGATCTGTGGAAAATGTAAGTGAACAGTTTTGACAGAGCAGCATGTGAAAGGGAATAAACTAACTAGAATATCTGGCTGCCATGCAACTGACTAAGAGAAAGCTATATGGGTACAAAACCAAGATGTAATATATTTGAAAACCAGGCAGTAAGTCTGAGAAAGGAAAAGAAGAAATATATTCTGAGCCAGAAGTGAGAGGCATAGCATTTTCATTCAATACATTTAACTGGCATTTGTATGACAATCATTTACATTAGAAAAAAGTACAATGTTTGCATACTTCAAAACATCATGTTGTACAAAGTAAATACAAACAATTGTATCTGTCAATGTAAAATAATAATAATAAAATAGTAAAAACCGAAAATGTATTGTAGAATACTAATGAATAAGTTACAAGAAGTTACAGTGTGCAAAACTTTACCATTTGCTTATTTCACTGTTTAAACCACTTTTCTTCCCTTGGCACGGGCATTCTTAAGTAAAGAGCATTTGCCAAATGAGCACCATGCACGGAACATGTTTAAAGGACTTATGGAGACAGAGAAATAAAGTGGAGGTGGTTCTGATTATGAGAAATAAGATTCTGGTTTAAATAAAATGTATAAACAAATAGCACAGACCACTGAAAATGAATATAGGTGTTGGGGTCTAACATAAATATATCTCTCAATGTTAAGAGAAGTATGTCAGATAATTGCTTTGCAAATGTAAAATGCTACATGAAGGTCAATATTGCCAAGAATATTTGTTTTAAATATATTAAATATATGTTTTAAAGTTATAACATATGAAAAATATATGTTATAAAGCAAAAGAAAGTTAAGTTTCTCTGGGGTTTCCTAATAATAACCCCAGGATTTGGGTTTGATAGGAAAGAAACTTGGGCTTTTTTCTAAAGAATCATTATTTTAGAAATCTCATTTCTGATCTAAACTTACCTATGTTTATTGACCATCAAAGCTCAGTACAAGGCCTAATTGTTTTTAACTTAGGCACAAGGCCTATCTTTAGGCTGTTCCTAAAATATAACTGAATGTTTGAAATATAATATCTTTGTTAGCTCTGTTTGTGATTTAACATTCTTATAATATATGTTATTATAGAGGCTATTATTTTCATAAATCCCATAAAACAATGAATAAATATTTGGAAGGAGGGTTTAATAGATGACATCAAAATGATTCAACAGAGTATTTATGAAAAGTATGGCAAGCTGCATATGAAAAGGGCTCTCAGAAGTGCTGACAATACTACTGAAGCAGATTACCTTAAAAGAAAACACATATGGTTCCATTTTGTGCCTTCTTGCTCAACTAAATATGTTTAGAAGCACAAGCTTGCAACCTGCTGAGTGGATCCTATTTTATCCATATGTGGATTACAGAACTAAAGAGGAGACAGCTAGAATTCTTATTCAGTTATTTTTCTACAACTCAGGATGTAAAGTACGAGCAAATATTGGAATTCCCTATTCTTTATACAGGTTCACAGCCCAAAATTCGTTTATTTCTCTTCTGTGGACTACCTATTGACCATCCATACTTCCCCAATCCCTGTGACCTATGGTCCTCTAAAACTCAGATCTTTTACAATGCGACATCTCTAAATTGGGAAGGAGGGCATCTTTTGTGGAGACAAAGGTAATAGCCAATTATCCCTTCACTCTCTTGCTACAATCTCCCCCATTAGCATACTTTATTCTTTTCCGCTATAAAACAAATCACCAACCCAACTTCTCACTCCAGTTACTGTCCTATCTCTTTTCTCTTTCACAGTCAAATTTTTTACCTGTATTATCTACTCTTACATCTCTATTACTTCCCTACCCAAACTCTCCTTATAAAACTCCAATCTGCCTTTCCTTCAAAACTGTTTTGAAAAGCAACAGGTTTAGTTATCAATAGCTTTGATGTCATTAATTTTTGTCCTCTCAATTTCTTGATCTCTTAACTTTTCTCAATACTGTTGATTATGTCCTTATTTTTGATACATTTCTCAGCTTCTGTGACATGAGAATTTATGTTATTTGTTTGTCCTACTCATCCCACTGTAGCTACTTCTTCACCTCGCCCTACCTTGGATATTAAAGTCTTAGGTTTCTTAAAATCTTAAATCTTCTGGTTTTAAAAGCTGGGGTGTCTTAAAGCTCTGTCCTAGACTATTATCTACTCACCACACCATGCACTCTTTTCAAAGACATCCTGATCCACTACTCTGGTTTCAATCATCATCTATAGAAAATTGATGTCATCTCTAGCCTAGGCTTCTCCTCTGAGCTACAGATACAGTTTTCTGCCTATTTGATATCCACTCCCTCATGTTTCAAAAGATACTTCAGGCCACATAAGGCTAAAAGTGTCCCATGCAGCATGGTCCACCTCCCCATCTCAGTGTATGACCTCACTCTCCTTTCAATGGTATGAGACAGGAACATAGGAGTAGACATGTACTCTTCCTGTCCAAAGAATCTGCAAGGTTTGTCAGCTTTATCTCCTTCATATCGCTGGAATCCACCTATTTCTCTAAAGCTTTGTTAGTAATACCCAGTGCAGATGTTTCACCTCTTCCAGATCAAAAATATCTCTTGAATTCTGCCTTCTTTTCTCAACACTCATCGTGTTTTGTCATTAACTTGAACTACTGAAGCGAGCACCTAGCATGACTCATTGCCCCTAATTTTTCTTCAATTCAGATAATTATCTACAATACTATCAGAGTTATTTTTATTTTTTAATTTTAAAAACGTAAATTATCACCTGGTTATATTTGTCTAATCCTTATTATTAATTGAAAATTTTAAATCCTTAGCTGCTGCCTTCACAGTTTATTTTCAACCTCTGTCCAATATCATTTTACAAAATTCACCAACTTCAACTACAATTACAAACCATAATGAGGATCCTTGTCACTTTTCTCTGGGTTTTTCCATTTCCTTTATGGTTTTTAAGCTTGATGATTTATCTGTCTTGCACACTTCTCTTCATTCTCCCAGACACAAGTCAAACTACAGGAATGTGTCAGACTACATCAGGTAGAGAACTCTTTGTTGGTCTTCTGTGCTTCTGTACCTCTTGATCCATATATTCTAGGACAGAGTCTGGGAAAGAGCTTTGAGAAACTTTAAAGCCAGAAGAGAGGTAAGATGAGGTAAAGAAGTAACTACAGTGGTATGAGTAAAACAAACAAACAGCAGAAATTCTCATGTCACAGAAGCCAAGAAAATGTATCAAAAATAAGGGAGTAGTCAATAGGTTTGAGTAAAATTAAGAGATCAAGAAATTGAGAGGACAAAATATTAACAACGCAAAAGCCATTGATGACTAAGTCTGTTATTTTTCAATACAGTTTTGAGGGGAAGGCAGATTGGAGTGTTCTAAAGGGAGTTTGGGTAGGGAAGTAATAGAGATAGACTAGACAACACGGAAAATTTTGACTATGAAAGATAAAAGAGATAGGACTGTAACTGGAGTGAGAAGTGGGGTTGGGAGATTTGTTTTATAATGAAAAGTATAGCATATACTGATGGGGGAAACTGTAGCAAGAGAGTGAAGGGACAATTGCCTATCATTGCCTTTGTCTCCACAAAAGATGCTCTCCTTCCCAATTTAGAGATGTCCTATGATTTAAAAAAAAATTATACTGAGTTTTAGAGGACAAAAGGTCACATATGTGAGGGGAGTAGGGATGGTCAACAAGTTTTACTATGTAGCATGCTATAATTTCAAATTCTCTGTTTTTATGTATTTCTTCCCAATTACACTATGAGCTTCATGTTGGCAAGGGTTGTTTTAGTTACTTTTAGGTGCTTATCACCTAGCATCTTTAGGTATCTCATACATAATAGGTGCTCAATGAAATTTCTAAACTGAAAATCAGAATATTTATAAAATCATAAAACATAAAAAAGATATAAGAACATATTGAATACATATGTTGGATCCCTTGCTGAATAAATATCAAGGTTAGATGGTGGGACAATATAAATAACATATTATGATCAATACCATGAAGGGAGAGCAGTTTTAGTTAGTGACCAACCACCTTTATACACTGAGTTAGCACAGTAGAAATAATGATTTTAAGTCTAGTTTACAGTTTAAGTTTTCTGTATCTGAAATGCTTGGGAAAGGAAATGATTCAGATTTCAGATTTTTTTGGATTCTGGAATATTTACATATACATAATGAGATATCTTGGGGATAAGACCCAAGTCTAAACATGAAATTTATTCTATATTTCATGTATACCTTATACATGTAGCCTGAAGGTAATTGTATATAGTATTTTAAATAATTTTGTGTATGAAACCATTTTTTACTGCATTTTGACTGCAATTCTTCACATGATGTTGGGTGTAGAATTTTCTGCTTTTCATATCATGTCCATGCTCAAAATACTTTGAATTTTGGAACACTCATTTTGGATTTCAGGTTTTTGGATTATGCTCAACCTGTGTTGGGAGTTACTTAGCAGGAAAATTTGAAGTCAGAGCCAAGGGAAAAAAAAAAAAACAATAAAGAGGGCAGCTGGGATATGTGCATGCTTAAGACACATTCTAGTGGACAATATTTTGGGGTGGCCACTTTTTCAAAGTATGAATCTCTACTCCATGAGCACTTTACCTCTATCCATGTGTCTTTAGTCAAATGCTTTAATTGTTTCAGATATCTGAAATTACAGATATCTGAAATTACAGATATCTGAAATACTAAGATTTCAGATCTAGAATACTAGAATACTAAAGATTACAAGATCTTTAATGTCCATATATATATACACTATGTGTCTCCAACACTTCCTCCAAAGCTCCAAGCACTTCCTTCAGGCATTTTGAACCACTTATATTTTGAATCATTTGAAGTGGTATTTCTATTCATGCTCCATGTTCTTTCTCACATCTTCGCCTCCTTTTTGCATTTGATTTCCCCTCTGCCTGAAATACTCTTCTCTCTTCCCTTCTATTCCTAAAGTGTCTATTTAGTTTTCCATTCCCCTAAAAACTTTCCATGACTTCAGAAACTGGGTTAGATGCTGTATTCATTCGTTTTCACACTGCTATAAAGATGCTATCCAAGATTGGGTAATTTATAACTAAAGGAGGTTTAAGTGAATCACAGTTCTGCATGGCTGGAGAGGCCACAGGAAACTTACAATCATGGTGGAAGGGGAAGCAGGCACCTCTTACACGGCAACAGGAAAGAGAGAGAGAGAGAGAGCATGAAGAGGGAAGAGCCCCTTATAAAACCAGATCTCGTGAGAACTCACTTACTATCCAAGAATGGCATGGAGGAAACCACCCCCATAATCACCTCCGACCAGGTCCCTCCCTTGACACATAGGGATTATAGATCGAGATGAGATTTGGGTGGGGACACAGAGCCAAACCATATTAGATGACCCATTTATGTATGACCAGAGTATTTGATATTTCTTCACATGATAGCATGTATTAAACTACTGTGTGGTTGTCTATTTACTTTTCTGTATCCATCCTAATTATAAATTGAAGGATGAGTACTCCATGTCTTAATTCTAGTTATCTCATCAGTGCCTACACTGTCCCTTCGCATAGTAGAAAATCAATAAATGTGTGTTGAATGATTACCTATGCTCCTTCATTTGTCCACCCAGTTTTGTTAGAAACCTGTCATTTCTCCCTGCTTCCTCTATCAAGTACAAGGCCATATGCTGAGCTGGAAGAGCCCAGAATGTAATCTCCTTCTTTTCTCTACATCTGATTATTGGGGTCATTCTCATGCAAAACCAGACACTTTTGCTGTGGCCTTTTGCCTACTTTAATCAAGTCAGATTTGCTGATCCTGCAAATTTCCTTTGACGTCACAAGTGCCAGATTTTTGACCCACCAAGGTCATGGATATCACTGGTTTCCTGGTCCTTGATTTTATGGTCCGCTGGCTTGTCAGCTTGCTGCTAAGAACTGAGAGTCCACATTATTTGGTTGCCACCTTAACCTGGGGTCTTCTGGACTCTTAATTTACAGCAATCTTAGGAACTGCATATTTAGTTTCATGGTCTCAGACTGAGGTCTCAGTCCAGTTTCCCATTGGTTCCAGTCCCTTGCCTGTTTGACTTATATTTGCTCCTGCAAAAATGGATCAAAAAACTGGTACTTATATATAACTTAAAAAATCATGAGACTATTGAAGTTTGAGAAATGGCTTAAAATAAACATCAGTGTAAAAAGTGTTCATAAGATGTTTAATTATCTTCCATTAGCTCTTAAAATGGAATAAGAATGAATTAATATTTTGTTTTTCTACATTAGAACTTATGGGTGATTTAAAAATAAGATATTTATTGTATGATTGAGTGTTATAAAGGTAAGTATTACTATTTTGGCAGTATATATAGTTGATTTATAAGTTAGTATTTGTAGAGGATTGGGGTACCTGAAACATACACAGAAGCATGTGTTCTATGATGCAGAGGATGCTGAGTGTTTGCTCATGGGAAAAGTGGGAATTAAATAACTCATGTTTAGCCTCTGGTGTTTTGTGTTCAAGTTTGTGAGCCCAAGTTGAATTTGAGTAAAGACCTATAACCTGGCAAAGCAACAGCAACAAGTATCTGGAGTCAACCATAATCATGGTAAACAAGAAGATATCATTCAAGATCAGGACAGGTAACTAAGGCAAGGGCCTCACAACAAGTTTCGCAGGTTAAAAAAAAATGTAAATGCCCACTGAGGAAATTCCACTGGCAGAGGAATGGGACAGGGTGGAGTTTGTGCATTAATGAGGGGTTCTGTGGGGGGAAGTTTAAGATGACCGAACAGATAATTATATATAAGACTAGAGAGAGACACACACATTTGGTGTTTCATGACAATGCCATTCAGAAATAAATTGACAACTTTGTATAGAACCTTCTGCCTTAGGGTTGCAATTGCCTGTAGTAATATTGCAAAACTTGTTTCCTTGTTCCAGTGAAAACACATATGAAAAAAATGGGTCTTTTGCATGTTTGTTTACCTGAGAAAATACTACTGCCATCTTTATATTTTCATATACATTATCCTCTCATCTTAGGAGACATGGACTCCTTGAAGGAGTGGCCTGGGCTGTCTTCCACTTATGTTTTATTCATATATCTGTTTTGTCATGGAGGACTTTAGGGCCATATTTAAAAAAATGATGGTACATACTGAAGACGCATGGACAATTAGAAATTGCAAAGTTGTAATATTTGGGAACTTTCAATAATGATATTGCTTTGGGAAAATTACATCATGATACTCTGGAAAACATATTAAACCACATAAAAATGACATAGGTTTAATATGCTACATTAATCATCACAGTAGAAGAGTTCACCTAAAATCTGTTATTGAAAAGTTGGTGATAAGTAGACATTAACTCCCCGGTGTTCATGTAAGTATGAATGGACCACTCACAAATTGTGTTTTAGGTGTAATATTTTTCATAAAGTATATTTTATTTGAAACAAAATAGGCACTGGATGTAAGTGTACAGTGTTGGATTTCATAAGAAGGGAACAATTTCAGAAAGCTTAAACCCTACTTTTCCTTACAATTTCAGATGTGCTTTTGATGCCTTCATTAAAGACTTTTGTAAATATATAAATTTGTACTTGTTAGTATTTTTTTACTGTCATATACCTTTCTACTAAAATCATATAGTAAAGACAATTTACATTTGATAGTTCTAAAAAGTGCTGAATTAAACTCAGATTGCCATTATAATATTCAATGTTCCCCAACTCCCAATGTATGCAAGAGAAGAAATAAGCTTAATAAAACATTTTCCTTTAAATATCCACCTCTGTATATTCTACTTCTTTGTTAATTTCCCAAATCTCAACTCACAATGCACGCATGAATGAATGAATGAATGAATGAATGAATGAATAAAATTAGGGCCCCTTAAGTGAATCACCTCTTTGTCTTGTGTTCCTTTGGGAAATACTCTGGACTTCTGAGGACCAATCATTCCTCATAACAGATACATGAACAATTTCCCTCTCTCTAGTACACACATGTATACATAGCCTACTGCCCTCTGTTTTTTCCCCCCAAAATTCTTCATAAAGAGGTGTTTGTTTGTTTGTTTTTTGAGATGGTGTGTCACCCTCGTCATCCAGGCTGGAGTGCGATGGCACAATCTTGACTCACTGCAACCTTCGCCTCCCAGGTTCAAGCGATTCTCCTGCTTCAGCCCCGCAAGTAGCTGGGATTACAGGCATGTGCCACCACGCCTGGCTAATTTTGTATTTTTAGTAGAGACAGGGTTTCACCATGTTTGTCAGGCTGGTCTGCAACTCCTGACCTCAGGTGGTCCACCTGCCTCGGTCTCCTAAAGAGCTGGGATTACAGGAGTGAGCCACCATGCCCAGCCATTCAGAGGTTTTTATGCACGTTTTTATCATTGTATTTAAGGTCATTTTTATCAATGGGCCAAATAAATTTTCCTTTTGAATTCTTCAAGATCTCTATTTTCAAATGCATTTAAAAAATTAGTAGAACACTTATAACTACTTTTCACTGATATGTATATAGAGAAGTATGTATATAAACACATATTTAAACATTTATACCCACATGAGTATAGATATAGCCATGCTTATTAGCATTGCTGTTTATTTAGAAAAAAAATGCAAAAGGGCACAAAGATAGAGACTTCAGAAATAATAATTATATTTTATATCAGTTAAGTTTATGATGAACAAATACAAACTGAGACAAGATTTTTGCAGCTGTAATCAGCAAATTATTGACAATATAAAGCTTTTTTTTCAGAGTTAATGTACGCATTTCTAGTCACTGAGAGAACTGAGGCTCTTTCGGGGAAGGAACATACAGAAATTAAAGCATGATCTATAAATACTATAATCCAGAAACAATTGAATATGTAATAATTGAAGAGTAAATACAGTCTATGTAATGAGTATATAACTTGATGCAATGACAAAACCTTCTGTTCAAATATTAAACCCTTTATAATCTATGATACAAAATAAGTGATTTATCACATTGCTATTTATCCTGGCAGAACAAAAGTTGTACAAGAATTGAGAGAGCTAATGGAAAATTAATAATAAAAAAGAAGGGCAAAAATGATGCGAATAGTGTGTTGGATGAGATATAGGGTCATAGACATTTGTATAGCCAAGAGAGGAGAAGATTGAGAGGGATTTGATCACAGTCTATAAATACCTTACAAGTATCTGTATAAATGAAAGACTGTGATTATTCAAAGTATCAGAAGATAGAAGGACAAGAAGCACTGATCTGAAACTAAAGAAGAAAATATTTCAGCCTTATATTCTATTAAGAAATACTTTGCCAACAGTAAGAGGATTTGGCATTAGAAATAAAAATCAAGGACAATACATAAAGTTTAGAGAAGGGCTATAAATGATGTTCCTATGAGCACAGAGAATAAATCAGAGATGATGAAAAAATGAATGGAAAACAGGGAGGCTCACAGAATTAGAAGATACACTGGTTCAGGATGTGTGAAACAATGGTAACTGCTGTCCTTTCTGATATGTGTTCTTCTCCAGTAATTCTCATCCTACACAATTACACCAAAACTCAGAAGGCAGTCAAAATAAATGGAAAATTTTAGACTGTACTATGCCTAACTATTCTACTGTACTTTGACACCCAATAATTTCCCATTTTGGCTATGCCAATTGCATTTGATAAAGTGCAATGTAAGTGCAGCTGGCTGGAGTTTATGACAACTGATCTACATACATTTATTTCTTGGCTCATACGGAGAGATCCACACACACAGCATACCCTTCATAATTGCTTTAATTATGCAGGTTCAGATTGTGTGCTAAAAATTAAGCTTAATAATAATAATGAAACAGATCACTGAAAAAAATCTGTTTCTTTCCATAAGCAATACTTCTTCTCCTGAGAAAAAAAATACCCAAGAATGAATTATATATTTTATTTTCTTAGAAAATAACAGTAAGAAATAACTGCTAATTCTCTAATTAAATAATGAAACATTTATTGTTGCTTTCAGACTGTAGTATTGTTCAAACTTTAAGTTTTGCTTGCTTCCTCTATTCTCTTCTGAGTGGACTTTCTATGGCCTTATCAGAAGCTCTGTTTTTTTTTTTTTAGTTTAAAAGAGTTACTTTAAGGAATCAAAAGAGGCTTGCTGTTCCCTAGGCATCCTTGTAGTCAAAGGCGAATAAAGGGATTATTGCAACCACAGGAGTGCAATAATAAAAGGAATTTGCTATAGAATCAATTCATTAATTCAGTCTAAAACAAATACACAAAAGAGGAAATAAAAGGTTTAAAATTTTCTCATCATCTTCTATGTATCAAGAGTTGTACTGAGATTTAAGAATATGGAGGCTGGGTGCGGTGGCTCATGCCTGTAATCCCAGCACTTTGGGAGGCCGAGGCAGGTGGATCATGAGATCAGGAGATCAAGGCCATCCTAGCCAACATGGTGAAACCCCATCTCTACTAAAATACAAACATTAGTCGGGCATGGCAGCGTATGCCTGTAGTCCCAGCTACTCGGGAGGCTGAGGCAGGAGAATTGTTTGAACCCAGAAGTGGAGGCTGCAGTGAGCAGAGATCTCAGCAATGCACTCTAGCCTGGGCAACAGAGTGAGACTCTGTCTCAAAAAAAAAAAAAAAAAAAAAGATATGGGAAAGTTCTAGCTAAATATAATTTTGATCCAATCCACGTAGTTGGCCTAGTTTGTTTTCACTCCCTTAGTTTCCTGTACACATGAAAAAGTGGAGATTTCTCACATGTAATGACTAGTCAGCCAGGAGTATTGATAGGATAAGGAATTGCTAGGATGCTACCACTTACGCTGTTGACAAGATTGACCACGCCTTAGGCTGGGTAGAAAGAATAAGTGAAATCTTCTGTCTTTAGGGGACAGAGAATGTTTAGAAAGAACATGTGAAAAGGAAAAGGCAGATTCAAAAGGAATTCAAAATTGGAGAAGGTGGAAATCACAGAGATAATTGCCAGAAATAAAAATGCAGAAATGTAAAGTCGCAGACTTCTATAATCTGAAATCAGAAAGGAATAGCCATTGGGTTACTAACATGGAATAAAGATGCAGGTGGTTGTCGGCAAGGAAGTCAAAAGTTCTTAATTCGTGAAATAAAGTATTTTAATAAATGATACATTAGAGTTAGATGTTCTTTAAATGCTTCGGAAATTATGTAAAAAAATAAGAAATATCTTAATACTTTAGGCATTCACGTGAAGTGAGTCATTCCATTTCAATTTTAATTTTATATTGAGAGCATTAAAGTTCAAGTTCACCAAATTAAATATAATTCATTCTTCTGTTAGATATTCTTTTGTGCCACATGATTAGATCAACTAGAACAGCAATTGATTATTGAATTTCACTGTCTTAGGCTCAATAGCAAAACGTAACAAATGTTTAAAAATGAATAAAAGGGAGAATCCAAAAAATGATGCAGTGTTTGTAATCCTACTATATTAGCTCTTTGCTTTCTCTTTCTTGCTCCTCTTAAAAAAGGTACAGCTGTTGCTTCGATGACTGCTAAAACAGCACAATTTCAAATTCTTTCCTTTTCTCTCCCTTCCTCCGCCTTCCTCTTGTCTCCTCTCCTCTTCTCTTCTCTCCCTGACTCTTTCTCTCGCTCTCTCATACATTTCTCTTAATCATGTAATTTGAAATGTTACTTATTAAGTTAAATCAATTATGTGCCTCCTACTTAAGACTGGCCTGTAATATTATTTCTTAAATCACATATTTTAGAAGACTTCAGCACCTAACTAATGGAATTTTTGAAAAACCTATCAAAGTGTTTCAGAACATAAGAAATATATCAATTGGACAGAAACAGTTCTTCATTATGCTTTACACACAATTTTGCTCAACTGCTTATTTTAATTAGAGCAGAACTCTAGCTTCTGCTCATTGGTTTAGCATGAGCAATAAAATGAAGTTTATTTAATTTTCTAAAATAAGTAAAGCAGAGTAAAGTTAATTAAAAGTTAATTACAGAATAATGAATCATCTACTCTTGCTGTGCTAGTGTTGCCCAGATGATTAGATGCCGTTTTCTCTGAATACACTTCCATTCCCACCAGCTGGGCATTCCCTTCATTCAATATTTTCATCTGTGTATTTTATTTGAAAAGTTTAGGTTGTCCTTTCCTGAAGATGCCTTTAGGAAATACACACAGACATAGGAGACACACACACACACACACACACCCTTTCCTAGTTTCTCTCCTTTTATATGCATTCCTCGGGCATAATTTTCACTTAGACTTCTGATTACCTTTTAAATTTGACAGAATATACCTATAAAATTCGTTAGTAATTGTTTCATTTCCCAGCATGGCATGTGTAGTTAACCTTGAAAGACAGATTGGCGTTAACTGTAGTGAACCCAACCTTTCCCAGTATCACAAAGGTCATGGATCTGTTCTCCCTGGTCCTGCGTCTTTAAATAGAGGATATCGTACATATTGGAATTAGAATGCTTTTACTGCTCATTAATTCATCATTAAAATGATGTTAACTAATCATTCTCTATGAGTCTGGTGCACAGATTTTCTGGCGTGAACTGCCTCAGCTTGGCTCCTAGCCACTTATGACTTGCTGAAAACAATGGTATTTATGTTTGTTGTATACTTAAATCTTTTTGTAAAACTTTGTTGTATTAGACTCTACAAAACTTTCGTTTGGAATGTAGTATGGCTTATAGCAAGACTGTCTTATTTTTTATAAATTGATAAGTATATGGAAATACTTGAATTTCAATTTAGCAGCAGGCTTCATATAACATAAGGAGTAATGTGTAATACATATTATGTTCTTACCTTAGTTATGCATCTTGAATTGTAGCATGATATATACTAACAAATTGTGACAAATATTGTTACTTAAAAGAAGGGAAAAAATGAATTCCTGCAACTCAGGGCATTTAGATTTTTATCGAACATTCACTTTAGCTTTTTTTAGTCATTGATTTTGTGTCCAGTCTATTTAAGAAGCTACAGACTGTTAGTTTTATAAAATTATATGAGGTTCAGGGGCAGAAATATCATAAAGTTGAGTTCCTGAACTCTTCCCTAAAAGTTTATTCTACTCTTTTAGCAATTTTGAAATATAAATTCTATATCCATAATTTTCAACCTTCAATATACAGAGACATTTATTTCCCAGCACCTTCTTAACCAGATGTTAAATAGTAAAGAAATAGATGTGAAAGATCTGACAAAAAAGTTTCAAGAGAATCCTTTAAACGAGTACTATGAAAAGTTGGAAGAGAGGGTGCAGTGTTGTCACAATTTCTTACTCACTGTTGTGCCTTTATCTTCACTAGTCTAACACATTCCCTGACTCTTTTTTCAAGATTTATTTCTACGGCCTTTATATTTTGGTTACATGTGCAGTGTTTTGTTTGTTTGTTTTTTTCATTATTATATTCTAATTTTCTGGGTCTCAATTTCCCAGCTTTAAAATGATGAGAATAGAGGCTCAAAAAAAAAAATAAATAAACAGGAAGGAAAACCTTTCAGCTTAGAAATACTGACTCCTATTTCAACTTTTTTGTTTGTTTGTTTTGAGGCGTAGTTTTGCTCTCGTTGCCCACGCTGGAGTTCAATGGCATGCTCTCCACTCACTGCAACCTCCACCTCCTGGATCGAAGCGATTCTCCTGCCTCAACCTCCAAAGTAGCTGGGATGATGTATGCGCCACCATGCGCACCTAATCTTGTATTTTTATCAGATATGGAGTTTTACCATGTTGGCCAGGCTGGTCTCGAACTCCTGACTTCAGGTGATCCACCTACCTCGGCCTCCCAAAATGCTGGGATTACAGGCGTGAGCCACCTCACCTAGCTCAACTATCATTTTTAAATATTGATTCAAAACTTCACGTTCATATCCGTGTTGCAAACCCAGATATTGGCTGTTCTTTTCATTTGCTTATGAAAAACTATGCCAAATTGAGAGAGTGCCATTTGTAAGGGGGCCTGCTCGTGTTTTTTTCCTTTGGTATTATAGTTTTTTTATGGCAATATTTTTAGATCCATTTGTTTCAGATATCTGACTTTAGTAATATCTTAACTTTTTGGTAGAGAGAAATAAAATAATTCAACTCATGCCATAAAATGAATTATGAGTAGTTCACTGTAACAGAACAGAAATAGTGTGCATAGAATAATAGAAATTGCCTTTTGTAATATTTACGTAAAATGAAGTTAAAATGTACTGAGTTTTTATAAACAGCTTCATATTGTCTTCATTGCTGCAATAGTGCTAGGTTTTGAAGTGTTCCTTTCTCCATAGAGAGAAATTTGTGGATTAAAAACTTTAATCTTAACCATTACAAAACATTCTTATGAGCAAAAAACACAAGAGAAAAATGTTTATGAATTATAAAGATTATATATAAGAATCTATTTTTTATGTTATTACATTATTATAACCAGTTTATACATAGAGTTCAAATTTTATTATTTGCATGTGATTACTCCAGCTAATGAGTAAGCAAACACCCAGTTGACATGTCAAGATCATCCTGTTAATTTATATATTTAACACAAAATATGGCTGGCAAGTAGTAACACTGAAAAAAAATCAATTTCTCTGAATTTGGACCATAGGAATCACCCATTTGAACCATAATATAGCACAGAAATATGTTTATATAAATTTTTATGTAGTTAATCAGTTATTTTATGTATTATTGAGTATTTACTGATTTCAAGGTTTAAACATTCTCTTAAAAGTGTAAAAATGGAAGCACAATGTGTGGGAAATATAAGTGACCACAGAGGAGGTAATCATGCTTACATAAATAATGAACCAAAATATGTGTGTGTTAAATATGTTGAGATTATATTAATATAATTAAAATATAGTAGAACAACTAGTTTTTAGTAATTATTAGCCATGTAGAGTGGGAAAAGCAAGTAAATAAGTGACTAAATTCTAAGCCAATTATTACAGTAGAGTGGAAAGTGTTTCCTTCATTAATATGTAACTTAAATGAATAATGGGAGACCAATGGACATACTATGTTTGTTAACATATTTCTCTGCTTCACAGCAACTTTCTGCTCGATATACTATAAGAAAACAAAAATTATGCAAAATTAGTCTCAAATGTCTTTAACTGTGCCAGCTACATTAATCTCTGAAGGAAAATATAAATTCATAAACCATTGCTGATCTGCAAATGTTGCTTAGGGACTCATGCAACACAGTTACATGCTGAACAGATTGGCAATACAGCCCTTCTCCAACATGGTCTTTGAGAAAGAGAAAACTTTTGCTGGATTTTACCCAATATTGGCATTCCTGCTTCTAAAATCCAAATAAGAATCTGTGCTGCCTTTTTCAGATTCAAGGTTTTGTTGGCGATAACAGGGGCATGGCATTAGCGCCTCTCAAAGGGAAATGAAAACCAATGACACAATTATAAGAACCGTCGCTACAGGTTGCTGTACTACCCACTCTCCACTTCACTTAATCTCACTCACCTCCCTCCTGTCTCTGCTTTCTCCACTATCCTTCAAGCATGCCAGCCACACTCCTGCCTCATGGCCTTCATGATTTTTCCCTTTTGACGGAACACTTACTTCCTGGATATTTGTATGCCCCTTACTTCACCTCCTTTTGATGTTTGCTCAAATGTCAGCCTCTCTGTGAGGCCTTCCCCAGCTGCCCTGCTTTAAAATTGCAAACCTTGTCTAACTCTTCTGATGGCCTTTCCCTGCTTAAGTTTCTCCCTAGTGTTTATCACTACGTCACATACTATATGATTTACTTAATTATCCCCAACCACTAGAATGTAAGCTCCCTGCAGACAGGGGCTTATATTTCATTTACTGTCACATCCTTGACTAATGCCTGGTCCCTACTGGCACTCAGTAAATATTTCTTGAATGAATAAAAATGAATCATTAAAGTATCTCATTGAAGGAAAGAGAAGAAATTCTCTCTCCCCAAAGAACAGCATGAATATACAACTCTTTATATTTATGCCTAAATAATACAGCTTGAAGCAAGCTAAATCAAACTTCTAGGCCATTTCTGAGTCTATCATTGAATAAGTCAGATATGTTTTTTTCTCTATTTGCAGACCATATCATTTCTTTGGCTCCAGGTCCATTTTCCTACACATCAAACACTAGACTCGTGCCAACTAGTAATAGGACAAGGAAAAAGAACACAAGCAGGCAGTATAATCCTTCCCCTTTATAAAATTAAAACAGTAACTTGTGTTTACCTGGCTGGCCACACCTCATATCCCTCCTTCTATTCCCACACACCTTGAACATCATGAGATATAAAAGAAGCAGAACAATTTTGAGCTTAAGAGTAATTAAAATGATTAAGTAGCTCAAGTATATCCTACAATAATCCTTCAAAGTTTCTGTTGACAGATACATGCTTAAGGTAATTAAAGTCATAAACAGCCTTCTGTTGCCAAAAAACAAAACTTAGGCAAATAAATTCTTAAACATTTTATTTTTTATTCAAGTAAGAAATTATTGATTAGCTTTAGTTAATCCCACAAAGAAAATGATCAAATGTTTAAAATAATAGAGTTTACTAGTTCTACAAACAACTGTTCTCACTGGCGAACTAGCAAATGAGATGTGTTGGACATCTTAGACCTATTCCATGTAACAGATAGACAGGTGTCCACATCACAGGAAAAGTAACTGCTCCTGAAATGTTTTGAAAGGCTCAGCAGATACCAAAAAGATAGACGGATTTTGAGATTAAATTAGCCATTGGAATAAAAAATAGAGTGAACCATATTACATGAAGGTATATTACCTTCTTTTTGCAAATAACAGATCAAAAATTACTAGATCAGAAGAAAGTAGACCTATATTTTTAAAAAAGAAGATAAGTGATATATATTTCAATTTCTGAAATGGAATCCATTCAAATTAAAAATAAATTTAATTATTTTACCTTGTATTTTGTGTAGCAATCAAAATGCAGAACAACACCAAATATTAAAAGTTGTAGTGCATAATCTAAATCTTATCAAAATCTAATTAAGTCTATGCCTTCATAATGCTTTCACTATGCCAAAACAGTGAATTTCAAAATTAATCCTGTGGAAGCAAATGAATCAAACTGGTTGCCATTTTCAAGACAGAAATATTTGTCTTTTGAAAGGCAATAAGGCGTCTTGGTTAAGAATATGGTCATTGGAACCCTTTTTCTTTTTTTTTTTTTTTTTTTTTTTTGAGACGGAGTCTCGCTCTGTCGCCCAGGCTGGAGTGCAGTGGCACAATCTCGGCTCACTGCAACCTCCGCCTCCTGGGTTCACGCCATTCTCCTGTCTCAGCCTCTCCGAGTAGCTGGGACTACAGGCGCCTGCCACCACGCCTGGCTAATTTTTTGTATTTTTAGTAGAGACAGGGTTTCATCGTGGGAACCCTTTTTCTTAGATTTAAATTCTACTCTGCTAAATAAGGGCTCTGTGACCTTGGGAGAGTTATTTAACCTCTCTGTTCCTCAGTACACTCTCTCAAATGAGGATAAAAATAGTACAAATTCATAGAGCTGTTTAAGGATTAAATGAAATAATGCAAGGAAAGCTTGTTAACATCTCTGGCAAATAGTAACCATTAAATAATTAAATTTTTATTTTAGCCAGACAGACTAGCAAGGAGAGAGACAAGGCTCAGTATATCCTGGAAATGTTACAGATTGTATTTCTTAGCTAAAAGGAGAGAAGGGGAACCCTTGTTTGTATAAGAACTTCCCAGAAATAAGTACAGAGGTGTTCTTAGGCCAGGTGTTAAGGGTTAAGGACTCTAAATTATCCAGGATCATGGAGGCTGTTTTGCAATGTCTCCTCCAAGCTATATATGTTCTGTAAGGGTAATAGAGTTTAGCTTTAAAAGTATTTTTAAAAATATCCCTTGACCATAACTTTATAGATTTTCAATGTAATGGCTCACCGTATCCAAAATTTAGCCTGAGTTGATTTCACATTATCTTTTAAAAAGACGTACATTAATTCTATACATTATGAGCAAAATTTCCAGCACACCAATTGATCTGATAGGAAATTTTATTTAAAACATATGCATAAAGGTTTAGAAATCAACATTGTCTACATGAAGATTTTCTCTTTAGTTGTATTATGTAACTTTAATTATAGAATGTACATGACAACTTGACACTAGTTAATCCAGTAGATCCATTTTAGTAGGACTCAAATAACTGTTCAACAAATACCTTCAACTGTATACATATGTATTTTCTCACAAACGTAGAAAAGTCAATAATGCCAAAGTGGCTAAATTACTTTTCATTTAAGATATTTTAAGTTTTCAACAAAAAGTTCATTTGGATATCTCATACTTGCCTGCAGTTACAAACTTATTTATAAACCTTTAGAGGCACAGATCATAGTGTATATTTATAGATGTTTCTATATATTTAGTACATATATAATGAAGGTCAGGAATAAAACTGCAAATGAGGTTTATGGGAGTGTTGTAAAGGTTCATTATTGTCATTGTGTGGGAAAGTATAATTTTCTTAAGAGAAATGATGACATATACATAATAAAGTCCCTGTCCGTGTCATGACAGCTCAAGAGCATGCCATCGTTACCACCTATGTCACACCGCAGGTGTACCTGCTATATGGGTGACAGCCGCTGACTTCTCTGATCAACACATAATTATCTCTGAATAAAAATGCACGTTGAAGTTAGCTGGACATAATGGATTGAAGACCCAGGGCAAAATTATCTTTATCATGGCACATAGCACCACCTGGGGGTAGGAGAGGGCTAGAGAGAGGTATTGGCAATGATGCAACCTTGAGAAACCTGCTGTGGTATGGGCACTTCTGGGGTGTGCCTGTTTATCCTGCTTTTCTTTTTTGGGTAGCAGAGGTCACTCGGTTAATGGTAGGATGCTCCTGGTATGGAAAGGGCCCGCTGATCAGCGCTATTCTCTACTGATCTAACTGTATATCTCTCTCTCAGCATCTGGATAGTTTCCATTTTCCGAGTCCCCTTCCCCCATAAGATAATAAATATCATATCACAAGGATGGCACTGCTCCTTCATGGAACACTGACTGTTTATTAGAGGCAAAAAAGTTTAAGAGAAATGCTAACAATGTTCATTAATGGCCCGCATCCAGGTTTAATGAGGCATGTCAATATGCGGACTGGGCAACATCAGTGGCATAATAGTGGTGGTAAATGGGAGTAATTGTATCCAATTGTACGGCACAGCTTCCAGGAATGAGCCCGAACTGCCAACTGACAATGACAGAGCAATTATGGGAAGGCAAGCGAGCTGTGTCAAATTAGCACTTGGTGAGAACTCATTTTTCAGAGATGTACTTGCTCTACACCACCACAAGTGATAGCTACTTTATTGTGAGTGATAGGAAGACCAGCACTTAGACTGATGTTCTGATTTGTCAATAGCTGTATTTGAAAGCTTAGTGTCACAAATATATAGAGATATTCAGGGACAGAGCCACACTGCTCATGATCCGAAGGATAAGAACGTTGCTGAGAAGGTCATCTGTCAGTGTGAGCTGTCAGAGAGAGATCACACTCTATGAAAAGGGAACATTCAGCCGACTTAAGTAATTACCTTTGACTGAGATTTGAAGATGTCTTCTTTTGTTGGCCTACATTGACTGCATAATTTATAATTTACTGCAATCAGCAAAGGGCCAGGAATTGTAACTAAGAAAATTCTTATTTTACTTCCCATAATTACTTTTTTCTCTCTTTTTAAAAGTCCTTTAGCACTTCAGAAGTGTAAAATAGGAAACCGGTGAAATTGTTTTTTTTTTTTTTTTCTTTCTCTCTTTCTTAAATGACTCAGTCTCAACTACATCAGAAACAATATATTTACCTTCAGCTGTTGTTTCAGAGCACCATAGCTCTTTACCATCACCCTATAAAAGGTATAAAGCACCCCTTTATCCTTGATATATTTTTTTCTTGCTTTATGGGATTACTAATAAGAGTTAAAAAGGATAACAAAATAATTCAATTTTGTTTTTCTAGTGCAGACGGATAAGAAAGAAAAAATTAGAGTTGCAGTACTGAGTATTGAAATTGTAATTCACATCCTTAGATACTCATCAGTTTGATTGAGTTGTCAGAACCATAAAGAGATAAGTATTATAGCAAATATTTCAGAACTATATAGATTAATAGAATTTTCCATTCATGTTGCCTTTTCTCCCTGGGGATATATCATGAAATCAATGTTTGTAAAGTAATCCTTTGGCTTTCAATATAACCTTAAGAAAAAAATATTTTTTCTGATTCATTAAGTTCTGGAGTGCAATAAGCACTAAATTTTTTTATATTTCTAGTAAAACTGATTATTTAATTTTGTTAGCTAAAATATAATAGGGAGTCATAGCAACATAGGTTTTAATTTTTTATTTCCTGGATGAAAAGAAGAAACTTTGAAGAAATAATAAACTTCTGTTATTTGGCATTATTATCAAATTCTTTCTGCTTTGCCTTTTTTTTTCCTAGTGATGATGGATTGATTAATGAATTGTAACTAGAAATTACCAAGATTAGCCTGCCTTCTGGCAAAAACTGTTGTTTAATTCTAGGTATATTGATTTACTGTAGAGATATTGACAAAGGAATTAATTTAAGTACTTTAAGTCAATATTACTTTAGTGGAAACTCTTACATTCAGAGTATAAAAAATACTTTTAGAATGCTCTTCTATGAATATGGTGTAAAATTACTGTCACATAATAAACGTTCATTTCTTCCTACCTTAAATTCTGCACAGGTTCACACTGATTATTTTTCCCCCCTCAGACCCATTAAGTACTCATATTTGAAATTAGTAATTGTGGGTTTAGGATATTTGCTAATGTATTTAATGTTTCCTCTAAACTTGAACAATATTACTAAAAAATATTTTGTTTTCTATAGTTTACAATTAACTGCCTATGATTATTTTAAATTGTATACTTTGAAGCTTCTGAAACACACTTTTTAATTTTTTTCTTTAATATTTCAGAATTCTTTGGGCCATTCAATCTCCCCGTTGTAGAAAGCTGTTTAATTCACAATGTCTTGAGTACAGGCCCGTCATCTATTCTATAGCGACTGTGCCACTTAATAATGGAATAGTGAATCAAAGTGGCACTTAGGTCTCAAATTGTTATGTATGACTGTCAAAGCGGTAAGAAAAAAACAGAATTAAAAAAGAGAGGGAGAGAAAAACCCTTGATTTGTCTTTACTACTGAAACGTGAATTTGTCAGCCAGGTTCTGAAATCACAACAGCATTGCTTGCATCCCCAGCGAGATGTTGAAAACTTGACAGGTACATATTTTTTCAACTACAAGCACTTCTATAATGAAAACTAATACACAAATCTTATTTATTTATTTATTTATTTATTTATTTATTTATTTGCTCTTGACAGATAGTTGTTGCCAATGGGATTTAATGTTCAGGTTCAAGTTGTCAAGAGAAATAACCAATAAGCAATCCAAAGAGTCACGATACAGATATTCAAAAGCAAAAAAGCCTGGCTTTGGCTTCTGCGATACACTGAAGGGATTTGAGCATATGATTAACCAAGTCAGAACCATTGGCATTAATCTTCCTCCTAATGACAAGTTCAGCCCACTGTAGCTTCTCTCTAGGGGATAAACTATAACTTGTTTAGTGGTCACCAAAGCTTTTGATTGTCATTCTACTTTTTACTTCATCATTTAAAGATGTATTTGCTTTGGTTTGGCATTTTCCCATTTCATTGCTTATTCTTAGAACATAAACCTAGATTCTGTATTGAAACTCTATCATCTTTAATGTTTTTAAAATCTCCCTAAATATCTAGGAACTACTTTCCAAGTTTGATTCAGAGCATAGCCTGTGTATATTATTTCTCTGGGTATATTTTGTGTACATTGTAGAGGTCCTGAAAACAACTATTAATACCTACAATGATGTTCAGTTTGTGTTGATTGTGTACCTGCTGGTAGCTTTACAATTACCAAAAATCCTATGGGAATGCCTGGAAGTGTTGTTTTCGGAGGAGGAATAAGACCTATGTTCATAGTGCTATTTCCTAGAAATTCAAAATTGGAACTGGTTGTCACCAACTGCTCTATATAGATCAATCCTGCAGAATTGCATTCAATCACTTGCCTAAGGCAAATGATATTTTTGACAGGTGAATGGAACTTTGCAAGACTAGGTAATGTTACAAAAATTACATATGAATAACTGAAAACTACAACTCCCAGCATGCCCTGCAATTGAACATTAAATACTCATGATTAATAGAGGAATTTTGAATCAGATTCCTATCCACTGATAATGAATCAGCCTAATAGTCTTAGAAATGAATCTCTCTATAATTCAGCTTTTCAAATTGTTATACAAATTTCAATATTCTCTTACTCTTTCAGGAAGTAAAAATTAGAATGCTTCTGAAAACACTATCTTCACAAAACTAATGCGACTGAGTGAGTCATTTTAATGTTTGTGCTTTCAAATGTACACCAGTATACTCATCTTTGGCTTTTTTTCTTTCTTTTATTGTCTACATTTAATTTATCAGCATGTATTTCTACGCTACTTCCAAAACTTATTCTGGGATCTTTCTACATCTGTTAGCTAGATCACTACAACAGCTTTCTAACCGGTCTCCCTGAATTCGCTATTGCTTCTTCCACAATTTATTCTCCATATTTATTTTATCTTTTTTTAAAAATAAATATCAATATTCCATGGTGTATATGTGCAACATTTTCTTTTTCCAGTCTATCATTGATGGGCATTTGGGTTGGTTCCAAGTTTTTGCTATTGTGAATAGTGCTGCAATAAACGTATGTGTGCATGTGTCTTTATAGCAGAATGATTTGTAATCCTTTGGGTATATACTCAGTAATGGGATTGCTGGGTCAAATGATATTTCTGGTTCTAGGTCCTTGAGGAATCGCCACATTATCTTCCACAATGGTTGAACTAATTTACACTCCCACCAACAGTTTAAAAGCATTCCTATTTCTCCACATCCTCCCCAGCATCTGTTGTTTCCTGACTTTTTAGTGATTGGCATTCTAACTGTTGTGAGATGGTATCTCACTGTGGTTTTGATTTGCATTTCTCTCATGACCAGTAATGATGAGCTTTTTTTCATATGTTTGTTGGTTGCATAAATGTCTTCTTTTGAGAAGTGTCTGTCCTTTGCAGGGACGTGGATGAAGCTGGAAACCATCATTCTCAGCAAACACAGGAACAGAAAGCCAAACACCACATGTTGTCATTCATAAGTGGGAGTTGAACAATGAGAACACATGGACATAGCGAGGGGAACATCATACAATGGGGCCTGTCGTGGGGTGGGGGGCTAGGGGAGGGATGGCATTAGGAGAAATACCTAATGTAGATGACGGGTTGATGGGTGCAGCAAATACCATGGCACATGTATACCTAAATAAAAATCCTGCACATTCTGCACATGTATCCCAGAACTTAAGGTATAATAAAAAATAAATAACATAAAATAAAATAAATACCAGACATAATTATTTCAGTTGCTCCCATCACATGTGAGGTAAAATATAGTTGAAGCTCCTAAATCACCAGGGTCTGGCAGCCCATACGATCTCATTTTCTTTGACTCTGATGTACACTGTACCCATTGAACAAGCAAAGCTTGTTCCCATCTGGGGACACATATACCTGCTATTCCTTCTGCAGATGTTTTCATGGGTGAAATCCTTCTTGACATTCTGATTGAAGCTTAAATGTCACTTATCTATAGAATCCTTCCTTGACCATCCTAAGTAGCCACTTCACAAGCATCCATCATATCACACTCTAGTTGCATTTACTTTGGAATTATTGTCAATGTTTAGAATTATTTATTAATTATTTACTTTTTTGTGTATTTCCTCACAGTAAACTAGATGTTCCATGACTTTCTTGTTCCCAGTGATATCCTCATTGTCTGGAATGGGGCCTGGCCCATAATATTCATTTGCTATTTTTTTTCATAAACACTCACTAAGGGAATTTATCTTTTACATCCCAAATTTTATCCTTCATGATGTTTCATTTTAAAAGTTTGTGAATCACTTGAAGCAAATGTATTTTTTAGCTGATTTATATTTTGAGAGCCTTGGCCTGATTTCTGATTGTTCTTCAAAGGCAGTGACTCCATATCAAATGCATGATAATGTTTAGATAAATATTTAAATACATTATGGAAGTAACAATGCTTTTTTTTTAAGAATTGAGACATATCATTCCTGCTTTATTTGTATATTGGGCATAAGGGAACAATACAAATTTGTTAGCTTTACTCTGGATATTATAGACTGCTGATATTTAAAATGCCATTATAATAAAATCATAGAAAATGTTTCTCGCAAAGGTTTCTCTTTTTACAAAGCATGAGTGATTCACTAATAGTTCTAATTCATAGATTCACATCTGTTCATATTTTACAGAGAGATAATAAATATATTTTTTTCTTTTAACTTTTATTTTAGGTTCAGGGGTACAGGTACAGGTTTGTTATATAGGTAAACTCACGTCACAGGGGTTTGGTGTACCGATTATTTTGTCACCCAGGTAATAAGCATAGTACCCGGTAGTTATTTTTTTCTTATCCTCTTCCTCCTTTCACTCTCCACCCTCAAGTAGGCCCCAGTGTGTGTGTTTTTCCCCTTTATGTGTCCGTGTGTTCTAGTAATTTTGCTCCCACTTATAAGTGAGAATATGTGATATTTAGTTTCATGTTCCTGCAATAGTTTGTTATGGTAATGGTCTCCAGCTTCATCCATGTTGCTGCAAACACATGATCTCATTCTTTTTTGGGGGATGCATAGTATTCCGTGGTGTATATGTACCACATTTTCTTTATCCAGGCTACTGTTGATAGGCATTTAAGTTGATTCCATGTCTTTGCTATCGTGAACAGGGCTGCGATAAACATACTCGTGCATGTGTCTTTATGGCAGAATGATTTAATTTCCTTCAGATATATACCCAATAATGAAATTGCTGGGTGAAATGGTAATTCTGTTTTTAGTTCTTTGAGGAATTGCCACAGTGCTTTCCACAATGGCTGAACTAATTTACACTCTACCAACAGTGTGTAAGTGTTCCCGTTTCTCCGCAACCTCACCAGCATCTGTTATCTTTTGACTTTTTAATCATAGCCATTCTGATTGGTATGAGATGATATATCTCGTTGTGGTTTGTATTTGCATTTCCCTAATGATTAGTGATGTTGAGCTTTTTGTATGTGTGTTGGCCGCATGTATATCTGCTTTTGAAAAGTGTCTGTTCCGTATCCTTTGCACAATTTTCAATGGGGTTATTTGATTTTTTGCTTGTTTAAGTTCCTTATAGATTCTGGATGTTAGAGCTTTGTCAGAAACATAGTTTGCAAATATGTTCCACCATTCATAAAGGGACCTTTTCTGATTACTTTTATAAATTAAACAAAAAAAGTATTTCTTTGCCATGTAACATTTTGTTTGATAAGTTCAATTTCTGCACAATCCATTATAAGAAAACATTACATTTCATTTTTCCAAAACAATATTTTCCAATTGTCCACATATTTTTGAGATGTTGTTTTTAGTTAGATAACAAAATAAATAAGCCCTTCTAAAATTGAATTATGAAATAAGAGAAAATGTATATCATAAAAGCTATTGAAAGAATAACTTTGTTAGCTTTTAAAGTTAACATTACATTCCTTATTGAGTCACATTAAAATTTCAAATGTTACATAGAATTAGATATGGTTAGAAATAGTTAATCTATAATATGTTTTCTTATGGATGGGAAGAATTTTAAATATACCCCCAAATAGATATTTTTCAAGTTTTAAATTATTTAACTTCAGCCTGATAAATTGAAGAAACTTAACTAGTGATAAATGCTGAAAATTTTATCTAAATTGTGTTAAAAAGAATCAGGTTTTCACTATGTTGGCCAGACTGGTCTCAAATTCCTGGACTCAAGCGATCTGCCCACATCAGACTCCAAAAGTGCTAGGGTTATAGGCACCTAGCCTTAAAGTTCAAATTTTACAAGATTAAAGCATAAGATAACAAATTGTGAAAGTTATAATGTTTTTTAGAAAAATGTCATCAATTTTAAAGATAGGTTAAAGCTTCAAATTTACACAAGACTATAGCTGTCCAACATAAATATCTGCTTTCAGAGATAATAATTTGGGATACTCCTTGCTTCTGATTTAGTTAAACATGTATTCATTGTTTTCTTCTTGCATATTGGAAGGAGATAAAAAGGCAATTCCTTTATGGCCATACCTATTATTTTAGCAGTTTGCATCAACTAAGAGCAACTATATGGGTAAATCAGTTGCTATTTTTGAAAACACATGGTCCATCTGTTTACTACTAAATCAAACTGGAAACTTGTAGAACTTATAATTAAAATTTTGAATTTCTATATTAAGAACTTGTCCTGTGGAGTTAAATAGTCATGTGTTCAAAGCTAGCCTCTCTCTTTTTACTTATCATCTCAGTGATTTGGGGACATGTCACTTAAACCTCTTGAGTCACAGTTAACTCTGGTTTCAAATGGGGATGATAAAAGAACACACCTCAAAGGAATGTGTGAAGAGTAACACAGACAATATATGGGAAGAACTCGGCACTATCAAATAAATATTACTTTCGTGATTTCTACTACTATGCTCATAATTATGTGAACTAATCTTTTCAGGCTTTTTAATACTGGATTACGTTGCAACTTTAGAAATATTTATGAAAATATTGACAAAACTGGTGTTGGCCTTTATTAAAAATTTAGAAGAAATTACAAATATGTAAAAATATTCATATAAATTTTGTAGATTTTTTCCTAGATATTTTTGTTTTAAAATGAGGTTTTTAAGAAGGGAAAAGTGCTAGACTTTATCTTTGCAATATTACGTATGTGATTTAATCTTCACAATAATAAAATATTATTCTCATTTTATAGTTGGGAAACAGTGAACTAGATTGCAAACCTTTGCTTCATCCAGTACAAAGCGCCACCTCCCTATGACATGGATGGCTAGAGGTCATTATGGGTTACAGAAAGCAATTCTTATCAGAAAAATAGTAATTTAATCTTATTAGAACCAAACTCATTAGGTATATGTTGTTAATATTGTTATAGTTTTACACCATATCCCTTTTAAAATTGTGGTAGTACATTTGGAACCATAAAGTTAGAGGTGCAGAATATATAATGAAATATATCTCAACATTAAAATTATAATCATATATATATGATGTTAACTGTTTCCAATTCTTGTTTTTAATTCATGGATAGATAAGCCAAACAGAAGATCTATAGATTAGATTAAATTTACACCCAATAAATAAGCACAATTGGTAAGGAATTTATTAGTAGCTCTCAGAACTATTATCCATAATTAATAGTAAGCCAGTTTTGGTTGGTGCATCCAAAGTCATAGAATAATTTATGAGGCTACTTGTCATACCACCCTGGTCCTCCTGTCCAGTTTTGCACTTGAACACCTTCGCATACTTGATGCTCACAGTGAAAAGATCAAATCAGAGGAAAAGATCAAATCAGACTAAAATTTTTGATAATCCCTGTTCCTTTTAGCTTCTTTTTGTTACATGGCTGCATTTTGATCTGATCCACAGTTCTACCAAACTAATTTCTCATTTAGGGCTCAGCATTAATATTTCTTCCTCTCAGAAAGATTTGACTTCCTCCTGACAATACGTAAGGTGAAAATGTCCACCTAACGTATTGGGAGCACAACGCCACTCATACGTGTGCCTCTACTGTGGCTTCTGCCATACGAAAAAAGTTGCATTTTTTTTTTTTTTTGAGATGGAGTCTTGCTCTGTCGCCCAGGCTGGAGTGCAGCGGCGCGATCTCAGCTCACTGCAAGCTCCGCCTCCCGGGTTCACGTCATTCTCCTGCGTCAGTCTCCCGAGAGCTGGGACTACAGGCGCCCGCCACCAGGCCTGACTAATTTTTTTATATGTTTTAGTAGAGACGGGGTTTCACTGTATTAGCCAGGATAGTCTTGATCTCCTGACCTCATGATCCGCCCACCTTGGCCTCCCAGAGTGCTGGGATTACAGGCATGAGCCACCGCACCCGGCTTTTTTTTTTAGATGGAGTCTTGCTGTGTCCAGGCTGGAGTGCAGTGGCGCGATCTTGGCTCACTGAAACCCCCGCCTCCCGGGTTCAAGCAATTACCTGCCTCAGCCTCCCGAGTAGCTGGGATTACAGGTGCCTGCCACCAGGCACAGCTAATTTTTGTATTTTTAGTAAAGATGGGGTTTCACCATGTTGGCCAGGCTTGTCTCAAACTCCTGACCTTGTGAGACAACCCCCTCGGCCTCCCAAAGTGCTGGAATTACAGGCATGAGCCACTGCGCCTGGCCAAATTTTTGTATTTGAATGTCTCTCTCCTCAAAAGAATATGGTAGCCTTGAGGATTGCCACTGAATTTTTTTCATGGCCTTGTCTTCTGAGACTGGTAAAGTATTGGGCATTGTAGACCCTTAATAAAATTGGTTGAAGGAATTAATGAACTATTCCCTTGAGGCAAGAGCCATTATGTTACACTTAATTGAGTTATAACATGCAAATTCAAGATCCAGTTATCTTACCTTAAGAAGGAGACTTTTATTTTTAATTCAATCATGTAAATAATGGAGAAACACCACTTGAATTACATAACTCATGGAGTTGTTGGGTAATGAAATAAGACATTGATAGAAAATAGAGCACCTACCACATAGTAAGCCTTCAATAAATGTTTGCTTCATGTTGCTTCCTTTTTCATTTTGTAACTGAAATCCACTTAAAATCATACTTTCAATTGGGCGCTGTGGCTCACGCCTGTAATCCCAGCACTTTGGGAAGCCAAGGCGGGAGGATCACTTGAGGTCGGGAGTCCAAGACCAGCCTGGCCAACACGATGAAACCCTGTCTCTACTAAAAATACAAAAATTAGTCGGGCGTGGTCACGGGCACCTGTAATCCCAGCTACTCGGGAGGCTGAGGCAGGAGAATCACTTGAACCCGGGAGGCAGAGGTTGCAGTGAGCCCAGATTGTGCCACTGCACTCCAGCCTGGGCCATAGAGTGAGACCCAGTCTAAAATAACTAACTAAGTGAATAAATAAATAAAATGAGATTATACTTTCAATTAAATTATTAAAGAAAAATGGAAGCTTTCATGGGATGATCACTGAGTGAAAGGAGAGGAGAGAAAGATATAGTAGTTAGTCTAAAAATGACATATCTCTTATTATTTTCTTATACATTTTAAACTATATAGTCTTTGTTGTCCATATGTTTACAATAATAGTGGGATTCAAATAATTCTGACTTCACAGAAAGGTCTTAATATTTATGAATAAATGCAAGGTAAGGACATTTCACTTGGCCATCTGAAATCTGAATGGCTCAAGGTTATAGGATTCTGTGAGTTAATGGGATGAGATTTGTGGTTTAGCAGGTAGCTTTCTAACATACTGTCATAAATGAACTGAATGAAATACTACTAGCTTTCTTCTTCTAAGAAGGAGTCTTTCAGCCTGTAGTTATAATTTCAAAAACGTTACAGACTTGTAAATACCCTACACATTAATGTGCACAGGTGTATAAGGAAAACCATGTAAGCTAATCACTCCCTTGAAGAAAATTCATGTTTAAATATTTTCCAATTGTTTAAAGAAAATGACCATACATTTCTTTTAGGCAAATGAAAAAGATAAAAAAAATTATTTTCATAAAACAAGTGATACACACACCATTTAGAGAAACACATTAATATCAAAGTTTTATTTTCAAAATCAATCACTACAAAAATTATATTTGATTACCCAATCCTTTCTCTGGACAGCCTGTTTTTAAAAATCTCTATACACTTGACAAATATTTCAGGACTTATAGTGCTATAAAATCTTAATTTATATGTGTTAACAAATGATTGTATAAAATACAAACCAAGCCAGGAAAAGAGTATATAATGGCATTGCTTTTCTTATTTCTCCATGCAGGATTTGCAATCACATAATTATCCAAACTTCTTAGGCATTTTTTTCTTAAAATTGTAATGGACATACAAAATATGGAAAATAAGTTATTCAGGAGTTAGTGAGTTATTTGTTCCTGTCAGATAAGCTATACTGTCACCCTATGGCTAAAGTTTTCCCCACATCTTCCAACTTTACCATTTCCATCTAGAAGGAGTGTTGAATTAGCGAAGCAGTTCTTACAGATTTTTAATTCTGCCAAGCCTGATGCTGTGCATCCAGGATTCAGCAAAATCGCCTCTCTGGCATCAAACAGGTAAACAAAATTAAGACACAACACTGTATGGCTTAACTTGATTTTATTTATCCTTGACCTGAAAGACACAACTAGTCTGGTAACTGTGTGAAACAAGCCAAACCTAGTGTGTTCATCATTTGAAGCCTAAAATCAGTGCTAAAAAAATCAGCAATATTTTTAAAAATGATAGCAGTTCATTCATGACACTTTGAGATTCAACTCTGAGATGACAAAGTCTGAAGTGAGTTTTACATCAGAGAAAGATTAAAATCAAAAGTAGGTGAACATTTATTATTTTTAAGTTAGGTAAATTTTCCAATGTGTTTAAGACTTGGCCTCTATCATGAATTTTTTCCAAAAGCAAAAAGAGAAAATATTACAAAAAAAGAAAATAAAGCTAGCCTTCATAAAGTAGAGCATGGACTTTTCAAACAGCAATTCTCTCACTTCCCTATGAACATCAATGGCATTGCAAACCAGACATATAACAAAAAAGAGAAATACAGTATACCCTGAAAGTAGAAAACAAGGTCAGAGGTGAAGCTTTAGCTAAAAGACTTTCTTTAGGTGACAGAGGCGGCAAATCAAGCTTATGCTTTCTTTCTGTTCAAATCCCCATTAAAAAGCCTAATACCTCAGCTTTCTATTTTCAATTTTCCTTCCATGGTGTGCTATGTTAACACTTTCCTGAATTGTTATTTGCAAACAAATTATGCATAAACCAGCACTGCAAAAGGCTATTAATGAAGAAAAGGGGGGAAAGAAGGAGGAAAAGGGTGCAAAACGCCAAAAGAGAGAAAGAGAGGGAAAGAAGAGAGGAAGGGGCAAAGTGAAGAAAAGGAAGCAAGGGGGATAGAGAGGGTGATAGATAGAGACAAGAGACAGAGACAGAGGAGGAAGACAAAGAAAAAGAACAGAAAGAAAGTGAAGAAAAATTGGAGGGAGGAAGAAGCATGTTTTTATGCCAATCCAGAAAACATGTTTTCAGTAAGCAAGCCTCACTGTTAATGGGGAAATCTGAAAAGTTTCACTACGTAAGACTACTCTAAATAATTTTATTGAGTGAGACCAAATTTTTATCTTTTTACCTTTCATCTACTTTATGATTTATAAGTTTATTATTATTTTGTCCTTTTCATTAGATAATTCTTATAAAAGTGTATCTACCTCATTTTTTATTTTGTCTAGTTATCCTTCTGAAGTATTTGATTCCTGGTGATTTATTTTTACTTCTCGTAATATATGGGGATTTTTTTTTCTCTTTGCGTTAACGCTTTCTCTTCCTAAGTTAAAACATCATCCCTTGTAGGGATACGTATAGTAATATTATTGTTTTAAGTCTGGTCTTCAAAAAATAGAGCAAAGGCAAAGTAGTCATTAGAATAATAATCTATTTCATCGCCTTGAATTGACCTTATTCAAAGCACACCTTTAAAGCTAGATTGTTACTTCACAGAAATAAATAATAATTTTAAAATACAATTACTCAAGAATAACACAGAGAGAAGATAAAGCTTTTGACTTTGAACTGATAGTCTATTAAATTATAAATTATATCAATCATTTGTGATATTATTCACCTCTGAAACTGCATCTGATTTTCACTTATTTTATTATATCCTAAAACTTCCTTAGTCAATAACAAAAGTATCTATTGTGTAGTAGAAATCTTTGTGGGGATCATTTTCTATGTAGGTGTATCTAAGTAATAGGGATTATGAAAAATCCCTTAAATTCATTGTAGGGGGAGGGAAGTAAATGATTCTATTTGTAAAGAAGAGGGGCACAGAACACTGTACAACAATTCTCCCTGAAACATCTGAAAATTGATCTCAGTTTGAGCTGAAGTCCTTACCAGCCTCACCTCAACAAAGTGCCCAAATGACTTTTTAAAAGGGTATAGCTCAAGCCAGGGGAGAATGAGGGAAAGGGCAGGTTTGAAACTTACAGTGTTCCTATAATCAATACCCTGCTCCTGAACAAAGTGTAAAGAGGCGCACAAATGTACTAAACTGCATCTCAAAAATGACATCGTAATTGCTGGCACTGCCCAGCCTACCCTGGCCTCAGCATTGCCAGGTTTTAAATTTATTTCAAACTGTTCTTCCCAAGTCTGCCTAATTTTTTTTTTTTTTTTTTGTCCAAATAGCAGCAACTCGCAGTTAGTGAACAAAGCTTTAGGTTTTTTTTTTTTTTTACTTACAGCTAAATTTAACTTTACCCATCCAATAAAAAAGAAATAAGGGAGCCTTTATTATCTCCCTGGATTTCTGGGTATGATACCACATCATAGAGAAGTGGTTATTAGAGACAATGGCCTACCAAGGTGAAGTTTGTAATAAAGCCTATTATGTGGCTTCACCATTGACACTAATGGAATGTAACAGTGATTTAGAATGATTTAATGGTTCCCAGGTTGTGCTCTAATAGTGCTCTTTATATTATGATGTATATCACAAAACCTAATGTGGCTGTTGTGATATATTGACAGTATTCATGCTGTTTCATTTTTTTAGGGGAATTTAAAAAACTGTCAAAGAGGAAAATTAATAGGCTGCAACTGCTTTATTTTCAAGGGTTCTGTTTTTTAAATGTATGTGCATAAATTTCCATTTGGTGCCACTCTTAGGATAATAAATTCATTTGCATTTTTATTCTGAGATAATAAGGATGTATGCACATATGTACGTTTGTGTATATGCATTTATGCATTGTAAGGCAGTACATATATATATTTCTGTCTGAAATCCAGCTTGGAGAAGACTGCACTGTCATTCTCTAATATGTTTACAAAATGGTTCTATTAGATTAAAGTGCACATGAAGGAATATTATAAAAGAAATCATTGTTTTATTATCTAAGATAAAATTATTTAGTTTGAATTATGAAGATGGCTAGGGTTTTAGTACTAGCTCACTTGAAAAAAATACCCTTGAGCAGCTCTCATGTGAGCTCTTCGATTTCTGAATAAAAAAAGAATAAAACCAGCAGAAAGACAAGAATTGAAGAAACAACTATGCTCTTGTAGCTTGTAAGTGTCACAACAATGCCTGATCTTAAAGTAATAAGGCATATTTTTAATCCAAATAGAAGATGAACAATACTGAAACTTTAAGCCTATTGTTTGCGTAATTTGCAGAACTAGAGTTGTAGATAAACGGGAAAGAGGGCGGTTTTTCAATAGCCTCCATATTCCACCTCTTAGATGTTTTGACCACTACTTCCTGCTGTCTGTTTAGTTTGTCTTCTTTCTTCAGAATGCCCTACTTCTCCCATTTCCAGGTAGCATTCATTTCTTAAGAAATCTAAAAGGCTGTCCGTAAATCCTACTTAATAGGTGAAGTCATCTTCTTCCTGTCCAGCCTACACGAATTTCCATGCCTGTGATCTCTTTCTATAGTCAGTTAATACTCAGTCCAGTCGTTTGCTGTTTCCTAAGTATATTTTAAGTAAAAACACACTAAGCACTCAGTGCATATTTTCCAGTTGTTTAATTGATTGATGTGATTGCATACAACTTTCCCCAACTCTACTGCTGTCCAACCGGACCACGCCTTCCTGTGGACAAGAGGATATCATATTATATTGGGTGAGTATTAGGTCTTCAGACATGGAATTGCTACAACAACAACAACAAAAATAACGACTTGGTCATGACAAGAGCTTTTTTTTTCCTTAGGGGAAATATACTCCCAACTTCTATAGTTAATTTATTAAAAACTAGTGCAACACAGAAAAAGTATTATCTTTAATTCTTGCTTGAAGTTTTTAATTTTCATTATGTTACTGTTGGAATTGTATTATGAATGTGATTATGAATATACTGAATACATAACTAATTTTGACTACGAATCTCTCCCTCCGAATCTATAAAGATCACTGGCTATGCATACATTATATGTGCATGGATATATGTGTGCTCGTGAATGAAGGTTAACTCCTGGCTGAAAAAAAAATAAATAGGAAAACAAGGTGAAAAGAAAACTTGAATGAACAAAATAATCCTATTGTTGAATGGAGATACTCAATATTACAAAGATGTCCATTTTTCCCAAAATTAATATATAATATAAATCTAATATACATGGATTTTGGTGAGAAGTCAACAAAATGATACTAAAGTTTATCCAAAGTTCATTCAGAAAAGTTAATATAAATAAACAAAACCTAGGAATATCCTGAAAGAAAAAAAAAAACACTAGCACATAAAAAAATATATATATATAACAGCTTATAATTAGCATTGGAATAGACATACAATTTTAACCTAGTGGAAAGTTCAGAAATAAAGTATATATGGGAATTTAGTGAATAACAGAAATGATAATTCAAATCAGTATATAATAGATGTATTAATGGAGTAATGGTGGAATAGTAAATATCGCATCTTTTTTTACTCCAAAATAAATTCACAGTAGATCAAAGATTTACTTGTGAACATCGAAACTATAAAAGATCTAGAACAGAATATCAGCTATTAAAAAATATAATTTGTGGTGATTTGGGTAGAGTAGTCCATCATAAACATACAAAAATCCTAAAACCTTAAATAAATAAAATTGATAAATTTGACCACATGAAAATGAAAACCTTTTTTTCTGGCTGGAAGAAGTGTAAACCAAATCAAAGGGCAAACTAGAGGAAATTATTTGCCACAGAAAAAAGTCAATAATATCTAAAAATATTTTAGAAATCAATAAAACAAGTGTCAACACAACAGAAAAAAAATCAAAGAACATAAATATATGTTACAAAAAGTGATAATAATGATAAAAGTCAACATTAATATATCCTCAAAAATCAATTATAATGAAAGAAATGAATCTCAGTAATAATGTGATTTCTTTTTCACTTAGTGTTTCATAGTTCCCAGTGCTTTCAGGAGTGTGAGAAATCATGTATTCAATACTGTTGATGGTATCAGTATAATTTTTATCAGTGTAATTGGTAAAATCTACCAAAATTACCCAATAAAAATGAAAATGTGCTTGTCTCCATAAGTAGTCAGGGCAACGAAAATATGAAAATTAAAACAAAGAGACACCATCATATACATCAATGAATGGCTAAAATTAATAAGATGTTTAACAATACCAACTGCTGATAAGACATAAAACAGCAGGAATTCTCACATACTGTGTGTGGGAGAATAAATTGGTACAACCAGTTTTAAAAACTGGCATCATTTTCTCAATTTAAACATATGCATAATTTATGACCCAGCAATTCAGCTCCTGGCTGTGTACACAACAGAAAAACATACACAAGTGCACTGTGTTCAGAACAGCATTATTTATAATATCCCTAAACTAGAAACTACTCAAATGTTCATCTGCAGTAGAATGGATAAATTAATCATGCGGTATCCATAAAATTAATACTGTACAATAAAAATGACTGAACTACTCATATACACAACAAGGAAGAATGAAAGAAGCCAGATACAGAAGTGATTCTATGTATATAAAGACCAAACAAAACAAGATTAAGAGTCAGACTAGTGGTTACCTTTGGGAGACAGAAAGAAAAAAGGTAGGAATAGTAATTGGCAATGGTCCAAAGGGTGCTTTTGGATTGCTGCCAGTCTTGTATTGCTTGAGCTGGCTGGTAGTTACTCCGATTCTCACTTGTGGTAATTTGTTGAGCTGTATATTTATGTTTTGTATAATTGATCTAAATGTGTACTATACAATAAAAAAAGTTTAAAAAACAAACATATAAAGGGCAGGGTAAGAAAAGAAAAAAAAATAAAGAGATACTATTCATAATTTTTAATACTAAAAATGACCCCCAAAACCTCTGAAGGTTGTAAGGGTCATAATGGCTCTTAATAGAAAGAGTAGCTTCTAAACCAATAGTTTGAGAATAGAAATGCAAATACAGATAGTAGACTGATTATTCATTGATTTTAGTTGGTTGGTTCAATTTTATCATTAAATATGAATTTACAAAATTCACATATTTACTTTTTCATAAGCATAAATTTCTGCCTCCTTTTTAATCATAATATAATTAAAATTATGGGAGAAACCCTCATAAATAGACAAAGCATTTTGATGGCTAAAAAGCTTAATGTCTTTTCACAACTTTGTACCTTCCTGAGATTACCTTCATTCTCTTGGAAGTGTTTTGATTGTTAACCCTTCAAGAAAATTCCAGGCCTGCAGGGAATAAAGATGTCCTATATGCCCATTTAACTAATTCAATGTTTATTAAGCTCCTACTATTTTCTGACAAAAATTAGAAATAAGACATAGTTCCTGACCCCTTGACCTTAAAGGTCAATTTAATAAGATATAAGCCCACATAAAGATTGCCTTGCTTACCCCACATCGTGTGGTTGACCCTTACAGTCTTACTTTTCCTTAAAATAAAATTTTTAAAAAATGGGATTTCAATTTGGAAGACCTTTCCTCATATGGAGAAATTCTGGCATTACTGATCCTGCTCTGGATCTCTTGCTGAGATAGCATGGACCTCTGAGCCAGAACGAATTTGTTTCAAATACCGTATTGGCTTTTTAACAAGGTAACTTTTCTTAGCCTCAGTAAGGACACCTTAACAAATGAAAATAATTATCTCACAAGGTACCTGTGTCTATTATTGGGGTTACATAGACCGACATTGGAGTTATATAGACCGACTGGCTAGCTGTAGGTGCTTAATAAATTTTAGTTATCATCTCCCCTTTCAACTGTATGTTATAGTTATTTGTTTAGTGTCTCCCCTACCGTATTGATCTATAAGTTTTTTTGAGATTAGGGATCCCGTTCTTTTCTTTTTTGTTTGTTTTGTTTTGTTTGAGACGGAGTCTTGCACTTTCCCTTGGACTGGATGGCATAATCTCAGCTCACTGCAACATCCACTTCCTGGGTTCAAGCGATTCTCCTGCCTCAGCCTCCCAAGTAGCTGGGATTAGAGGTACCCGCCACCACGCCTGGCTAATTTTTTGTATTTTTAGTAGAGACAAGGTTTCACTATGTTGGCCAGGCTGGTCTCGAACTCCTGACCTTGTGATCCACCCACCTCTGCCTCCCAAAGTGCTGGGATTACAGTGTGAGCCACTGTGCTTGGCCCTCTTATTCTTTTTTATACCCCTTACAGAGCTTGGCATAATGCCACGTGCAGAACTGAAATTATATATTTGCAAAGGAATTAATTTTTTCAACTACTTATTGACTATAAGAAATGAAGAAAAGACATGTGCCCTTCATTCTGTTGAAGCTAAAGGAGAAAATGCTCAATTAACTCAAACAGAAATATGTTCTATGCATTCATTCTAAAGAAGACTAAATACTAATCAACTGTCATTAAGAATATGACATTACTATAAAAAGAGTGAAAAGTGACTCTGAGTTTTGTAAGGACAAGACAGGAAGAAATGAAATTTCAACCCATTGGAGGAGCTTGTAATACATTTAAAGACTGGTTTTCTTGTCTTGCTTTTAGAATGAAGTTATTACTTTAGAGTTATATTGCTTTTTGCAGACACACATGATGCTGAATTTTGGAATTCTGTGTAAAGTATACCCTCACCTGAAATGACTTAGCTTTTTGATGTCAGGACATTGAGGGACTAGACAAATTAATTCCAAGATCCTTTGAAGCCCTATGATTTTTTTTTTGTCCCGTTTGGTTTTTCCCTCTGTTTCATCTCTTAGAAAAGGCTTGAAAACTTTAAACACATAATTAGACAACTAGAGAAAGAACTCTAAAGCTGTCTAACCATTTATCTTATTCGATAAAGGTACATCATAATGAAGAGTATCAATGTTCTAGGTGACAAAGGTAGTATATACCTAAAATAGGTAATAATTGTGTTCATATATGTTAATATCACACCATATATCCCATCCTGCTATATTTGAACTTTCCATAAAAACAGTAGCCTGTGGTGAAACAGCTTGTCATGCGTACTAATGAAAAATTGCCCAAGATATCCTGATGAGATTCTTCCTGCACTTATTTTACCCCCGAAGTCTGGGAATTCACTGAACACAATGTAAGATTTTTCTCTATCTCTTACCCTCTACCAAAAATTGTACACAAAATTCAGAATATCTCAAGTTTAACATGATTTTTGGAGTGCAACCATACATTGGATAATTATTTTAGAGTGCTAAATGGCAAGAGGACAGGTTGAAGGAGGGTGAAAGTTATTTGTTTTTGACACCTAAGTTATTTCAGACTCACAAGCAAATAGTTGTTCACTTTATTTCTCATTTTGCATAGGCCCTTCCTTGTTAAGAGCTGAGCAGACTCTTAAAAATACAAATAGGCAAATGCCTACTCTTGTGTAATCTTCATGTTCTCTAAAAATAATATGGTGTTAACATCATCGGAGCTTTCTCTTTCCAAAGATTCTACATAGCAGATTTGGAAAAGCAAGTGGAAAAACGACTAATAAATACAGACACTTTGTAAAATATTAAAATAAGATTTGAATAGTCATTATCTCATTTTGACTTTTCAACTTTAGAGACTTTATGTGGGTCACTTCCCTCCGCCTTAATTAGCAAAGTCAAAATAACAAAAAATGGCAATTTTCTGTACTCTGTTTTTTTTCCTGTTCTCAGCCTGTAGCAATAATTATATTTTCCAAATGCAAAATACCTCATTTAAAATGCAAGCTTCCTCAAAGTTGGCCAACTCTTATGGGCTCAAAGTGGCAGAAACAAGTAAATCTTTTTTTTTTCCCTGATGTTTTCCCCTGTTAAAACTCCTTTTGGCACATGCACTGAATATAAATCAGCCACCATGTAAATAAATTTCTGTGTCAATATTTTTTTATTGTAAAAAATTTTGCCCATTGAAGTAAAACAACAGCAAGGATTTACAAATCAGATTGCTGGTGCACTTCTAATTTATACCTTCCATGAATAGCCTTTAAGCCACAGTTGACCTCATATACATAAATATATATATATATATATGTATGTATGTATGTATTAGCTGGAAACAATTCATCAAGTAAGTTACCCCCTTTCCTTTCAAACCCACTTGTATTACTAAAAGGTTGAGTAAAGACCTCTGGGGAGCAAGGGCAATTTTTGACATGGGTCTCAACAGATTAAACTATGCAGGGACAATATAGAATACATTGGAGCAATAACATTATCACATCATAGGCTGATTGAGAGGCATTTCCTTGCATTTCTGTCCTTTTACCATAAGCCAATAGTAGCCACAGGCATTTGACTGGAGAGCCTGGAGGATTGACAGGCCTGGCAGTCATTACACGCTGGATTGAATACTAGATTACTCCAAAGTGGCTGAGGGTCAGGGATCAGTGTGTTCCCTTTTGGCACTAAATGACTTTAATATCCTTACTGTATTAGTCAATTACTTTAAAGCTGCTGCTCTCTGAGCTCTCTCTGCCCCCCTGCAGTTTACTATGGACATTTGAATTGCTCCCATACTTAACCCACACATCTGCTTTTAGCTGTCAAAAGAACAGTGCTATCAGTGGAGCTATTGACAATATGAAAAGAACTGAGATACTTGCTGGAGATGTCAAGTGCCTCTCTCTTTTGGCTGCTTCCTTTAAAAAAATAAAAAAATAAATAACTCACTTACAAAAGTGGTCCTAGGGAAAAGGAATTCAGCCTCATTTAATCTAGTGGCATGTAAAGTGACCAATAGCTTAAAAAAAAAGGTGGGACGGACTGTTTTTATTTTGTTTTGTTTTCGTTTTTATCCCTTACTTCCATAAACTGCACACCATCTATGTAGGTTTTTATTCTGTGGACACACTCTGAATATCACTATGAATGAGTGTGCACCCATGTGAGGACCTCTATCAAAGTCTGTATTTCATATCACAATGGTTCTAGTGATGGTAGAGAATTATGCTGCACTTCTCAATTTATTGGTGCAACACAGTGAAGAATTTTATATCACAGCCACTGAACTTTAAAAGGTCTGATGTGGCTTGGTGTTAAACCAACATGTCTAGATTAAATGTGGACTAAGGTGATCTGAAATGTAAAACTACTTGAAAGTCGTGCCTTCAGTGTTTCAGAAAAAGTGATGATTCCTACACAAGAGCACATCTGTTGAGTGAGCCCTGACTTGTGTGTGAGTGTGAGTGTGTGTGTGTGTCTAAGTTCCAGCACTACAGTGATAATAAAGGACATTGCAGGAAGTTGCTAAAAGATTATCAAGAGCTATTTCGTACAGAAATAGAAAAATGAGACAGAAACATATAGAAAGGTTGATGATTACTGCTAGCTTATTTATACCAGAATCTGAGAAAATCACTGATTTCCTACCTATAGGGCATCTCTTCAGTGAGAAGTTCTGGTTGTTTGATCAGAAACTGCTTCTAAACAATTTTTAAGTTTCCATTACTGATTTTGAGTCTTTGCGTACATGAAATTATATGTTAATGTGAGCAATTCTTCACAACATAAAAAAATTAAAGCTTTATCTTTTCTGAAACAATAATTAAATTAATACACATAATTGACACTTTTTTGTTTGCTTGTTTCTGAGAATTCACACTCATAAACTGTGATTTCAGGCGTCACTCAACTTCTTTTGCTTAGAAAAGATTCTTCTCAGATGAAAATATTCTAGAAAACACAATGTTACTAGAAACATTATATAACCAACCCAAGTCAAAAATGGCTTAAAAAAATACAAGTTTAAATTGCATGTAAGTTATTAGAATTGTTAGTTTTTGTCATCACAGTGACATTTTAAAGGCAATTTAAAGAGGAAAATGGCATGAAATTATAAGATTGGGGAACTGTTTTGTATTATTTGCTGAACTTAAAGATGTTGACTTTTAATTGCTGAAGATGACGTTAATCCGATCCTAAAGATCTAATACGTATCTTTAAACTTCACAGTAGTACAGAACAATTTCTGAGTCTTAATCATTTCATGCCATTTTCTGTTTAATTAAAATGCAGGGGTTTTTTCATTAGCTTAGCTTTTGTAAGCACAGATCATATACATACACATGAAGTAAACTACATGTACTTGAGACTCTCAAAGCTAATATGGCTCCTACCATAGGAAAGCTGACAGACCGGTAAATGATAGTGAATATTTCCTTTTGGTGGGCATCTATAAAGTATGTAAAGATTATTGCCTTGGGAAATGAATTTTCTGATTTTGCTAACTTAAAATTTAGTTAGCAAAGAACCTTAAACAACTTGATGCCTCTTGGCAATCATGTGTCATTAGCACTTTCCATTCATTTATATTTTGTTGTGTTTTGGGAATTGAGTATTCTGGAGAAGAAAGGTAGCCTGACAAAAAAGTGATTGAATAAGCCCCGTCGGTAGTTGGGATGACAGAAGGTGAAGAACCGTAGCTGCAGCTGACAACTTCTTTAATATGAATCACTTATAAATATTTACAATTCATAGTTCAGCAATAACTCTATAGGTAACACATAAACAGAAGCAATTGATGGTTTGTTTGCAATCCTGATCATTACTGTTTTGATAGGACTATGTTTTTATTAGAAAGTGTTTTTGACAAATTCATTTGTTAAAGTTTATTCTCTTCTATGTCTCATTGTTATTTCTAGTAAACTTCCATTGCAGTTTACTTATTGCTTTGCATTGTTGTAATAAACACGTAGTTTGCATTACTGAAGATTAGCATCTGCTTTCATTCTGTTATGGTGGTTTTGATGGATGCATTTAAATTGTGTTCTTACTAGAATATGTTACAAAGCAAATGGAGTACTTTTTTTTGCAAAGCTACACACTAGTTGCCTCTTAAACACACGAATGACAATCTTTGCAAAATCTACAAAGTAAAATACTATGAGGTGTCTTATAAAACACACAAATCTACAACAATCTGTTAATGTAGCATCTAATTTTCATTTTCACAGATTTTATTATTGCTTCCCTAATGTAACTAGGAGGATTTGAATGACCAACTGGAGTCGATACTCCTTTTCTCCTGACTTAGTGAGTAATGAGGTAGACAACCCCCTAACCCATTAGGCCTTCGATTGTGAAGTGGGAGTAGAGTTAGCTTTCAAAGCATAGAAAAAGCTATCCTTTATGACAGTGAAAAATAAAACATGTAGAATTATAGTCTATGCATTTTAACATCTCTACTGAGTAATTACATAGAAAATTAACTAGCATCCAGGGTCTCTGAGTTTCTCTTCTGTTGTAGTATAAAATGTGATTATTTTATATTTGCACATGTAGTACATGATTCAATATGTTCTAATTTTGGAAAGAACAACTTTATAATTTCTGAGGCAGATAATATAGTTACTGGAGAATGATTGGCTTTAAAAATGGTCTCCCTTTAAACAGTGATGAAAGTTTACTCTATGAGTGGCATAAATAAGGATGAGAAAGCTTTTTGAATATGTGATCTTCTCTTTAACAACTATGTCCGAATGCTCCCTAGTTTTTTATGAAAATATGTGTGCATGTGTGTGAAGGTGTGTGTTTAATAATTCTGGTATAAAATAACTGACAGTTGGTTAAGGAAGTATAATTAGAATCATTTAAAATGTCTTTTTCCCTTTGAATTTGCTTCATAAATAAACAATGGAAAAAGGGACTGCAGAATCTGCTTATCATGTATCATGCTTCAATATGTAAACAACTTACTGACTGGCTTTGCGGGAGAGAAGGGCTCATAATTTTCAGCCTGAAAATGACATATACAAATAAAGGAACTAAAGCATGGAAAGTAACATATTTTGGTCTTGTGACTAATGGTAACCTGGTGCTATTGAATTACTGAACTGTGTCTGAGAACTAATGAGAAAATTTTCCCAGGGGAATCTTTATCCAGTGCACTTGGAGAGCACCTCGGGGACCTATTCTGAGTCTGTCACCTTCCCCATCTCATTGACACTCCACTTCTTTACCGCCATTACACTGTGCAACCATTTCACTTCACACCTCACGATTAGAATATTAAAAGGAGAGAATACTACACGACTTGTTCCAGATAGCAGAGTTGTTTTTGACACTTAGAATAGAAATTGTCACCAGAGTATCACAGACATGAGAGTCTCCAACTGAGTAGAACATTCTAAAGCTTAAAGCTATTTTATTTTACAGCTAATGAAAACTTTTAAGAAATCTCTTAATGGCACCTAATTCATTTACTCAGAGTTATTTAAGGGCTGCATAATTTTAACCCAAGAGAATAATTCTACTCTTACAGTTATAAAAAATGATTTTGCCATAGAAATTTATCTTGGGTCATTATTATATTGATCTTTTGTCAGTTATTGTTTTGTTTGATCTTGTGTATACATGGACAAAATGTATGTTTCTAGACAGAGTGTGGCATTTTTTGATTGGGCAATGATTAAGAATGGTAATACTATCACAGATGTGTTACTGTAGTGACTAAATACAGAGTTATTCTAGAACCCATACTGAAATACCTAACAGGGTGCTCCTACTTTCTGACAAAGGAACAAAGAAAAAGAAAAAGGTAAGACTGTATAAGGATGTGTCTCACTATTACTATGCTTTAAAAAAAAAATCTGTTTTGATGAGAACACATGGACACAGGGAGGGGAACAACACACACTGGGGCCTATCAGGGAGGGGGTGGTGAGGGGAGGGAGAGCATCAGGATAAATAGCTAAATCATGCAGGGCTTATAACCTAGGTGACATGTTGATAGGTGTAGCAAACCACCATGGCACACTTATACCTACGTAAAAAACCTGCACGTTCTGCACATGTGTCCCAGAACTTAAAGTAAAAAATAATAATAATAAAATAAAAAATTAATGAAATAAATAATATGTTTTTACAATGAGTCATTAATTAAGAAATTCTCTTCTGAAAGCTGGGGGCTATTTTTTTTTAATCAGAAGTAAAATCTCTGCCACTAAAAAAAAAACAAAATTAGTGTTGATCTGTTATTTCATCTTTTCAAAAAGTATGATGACTGCCTCTTTGGTTAAACTTTCCTATAATGGCAAGCATTATTTCTATAGCTGAGGTCAGGCTGTTAAATTAAGAGCAGCACACATTCATGCAAAATATCCTTCCATGCAAATTTTGGGTTGAAATTTATTAGCTCTGCCGATGACCTTAGCAGTTATCTGTGTATTTTGCAAAATATATTTTGCATAATAATTTAATTGTCCTTATTAATATTTCTGCTGCATTTACTTTTGCCCCATATTATGCAATCTCCACTCTTCTTAATAACTGGTCAAACATATCTTCTCACATAGACAAATGGAGACAAATATTATTGGAGCAAAATTCTGCCAAATAATAAATTTCCAGAGCCATTCTCCTTCCATAACAACTTATGGAAATTGTCACTGTTCTACAGTTTCAGACAATTCATTATTGGAACTTGCTTGGGCTAGAAAATATTGTAGTCCTGTTTTGGTCACTCAGGTTTTTATTATGAAAGTGTGTGCTGGAATTTGCTATTTTTAAAATTCACCTTCCTGAATTGGCCTTATATATTGCTATTCCCTTTTCAGAACCTTACTGCAGACCACAAGAGGGCTAGAACAAATTCTGAAGTTTCCTGGTTTCTTTTAGGACACACCCAGAAAGATTTATCTCTGGCAAAAGTAGAACCAAAAACACTTAAGAGTTTAAAAGAAAGCTTAAATGCTTGGAATTCATACAGTATTTTTAATGGTGGGCAATTTGGATGGAACTGTTTATGGGGAACTATCCACCTTGAGAAAGACATGAAAAAATCTGTGTAAGTTTATCAGTCCAATATGGTAAGTCCAGGTGAGAAGGAAAGGGACAAATTAGACTCACCATCATGGTGTCAGTGTTGATTGAACATCTATGCTTTTATACCTCGGAGACATTTTACATCATATGCATAGATAAGAGCTGGCCTTATGGAACTTTCTTTCCTTTGCAGAAAGACATGAGCTGAATTTTGGCTATTTTTCTTTTTTATGAATTCAAAAATTATTCTTTGATATATAATATAGGGATTTTATCAGGTCCCCTCGGTTAATGTGGCAGAAGCAAGAGAAAGAGAATCAAAATACTCTAATTTCTGGTATAATATTTGTATTTAAGTACTCAAGTATTAAAGTGATACTTGCCTGGTGGATTGAGTTTAGAAAGCCTGTTCACACTATGGCTTAAGTGCTGTAGATGAAACCTTGTGACTCTCAAGTGGTAATAATTCAAAATGTAATGCACATGAGGGAGTTAAACACACACTCATAAGCCTACATGAGCCTCCATTACAAGGGTTTCCTTCATTTTCTATGCCAGAGTCACAAAATAACTTCAAACTTCATCCCAGAGATGAAATCAAAAGTCCACCTCACACACATAAAAAGGACATCTCTACGGATTTAATCCAAGACCTGATTATTCAGGAGCAGCTTATTTGGCTCGTGGCTAAGTCAAAGTTTGCTACTTCTGGGCATGTTTGACTATAGGGAACTCGCCCTTGTTTTCATCCCTCTGCCTGTTTTGAAGGATGTGAAAAACACACAACTTCATCTTTACTCATGTGGTTTTGAATGGGCTCTTATTTGACTCATCTTTTTCAGAAGTGGAAAAAAATAAAACAGTATTTGCATGTGCAGGGATTTGGGGATTTATTCTCTTTCTTCTCTTTTTCCATTTCTTTTTCCCCTTGACAGAATTTCTGGTCTTCAGGCATTTGTAAGGCCTTTGCTTCATTCTTTCAAACCCATCCGTGATATATGTATGGGTGGGGAAATGGAGGACACAGGAATCCAGAATGAATTCCTATCCATAGGACTACTTAGGACCTCAGGGACCACAGGTCACCACCCTGGGTTAAATAGTTCAGTTGGAAGTGCCTCAACACAGTGTAAGCAGTCATAAACCAGCATCATCCAAGGGCATGGGCCCCTCTTTCATGCTAATTCATTGGGTACACAACCCCATTCTGGCACATTACTCTAATTTGCACATACTCATAAATACTACGTTTTTTGTTTTTAACTTATTGTACCTGAACCTCCTCCAATCTCTTTGTTACATAAGTTTTTAATTTTGGAACTAAATTAGCCATACGAATGAAACTTTTTAGGACAAACAACAAATAAAAAAGAAATTTGTTCATCCAACCAAGATCCAGATTATGTCCGACCAATCAATCTTTTCAAAGGGAACAGAGTGAGAGCAAGCCACTTCTAGATTCCAGTAGAATTAATTAAGAATGCCTGAAAAATGATTTCTACAAAGTAGAACATACATGCATCAGTAGAAAAGGTATGTGAAAACTTTGAAAACACTTTAACTCAGTATTGAATTCATGCAAAAAAGAAACAACGATTTGAACTTTATCAACCACTTCAATTCATATTAAGATAATGGTATAAAAGGGAGGGTCATGCTTTTCATTGCTAACGTTTTCTACATTAGTACATGTTTGGTATTTTATTTTCAGTGTCAAAGAACCTAGCTGACAGTTTGAATCAGAGTCCATTTGTTTCGGCAAATATTATAAATTGATACCTGGTTTATATTTCTGTTGTTTTGATAATCCATGGCTGAGCTGATTTCCCCACACTCTACTTTTATAACTTTAAAGTGTCATTTGAGAACAGAGGGGTTTTATTTTCTCATGATCTTATGTAGTTGCAGAAATATTTCTTTGAGGTAGTTTTGGAGAGATTTCCTTTTGGCTATGTCTATACAATCTCTGAATAAACAGTGAAAAGTTGAAAAGTTCAGTCAATTTCCTTTATTATTGGTTTTGTAGACACCAAATAAGAATCTAACTTAAAATAATATGCAATTTTAATTAAAGTAACCTGCCAACTTAGTTCGATTACTCAAAACCTTAGACATACTGTTAGAATCTTTGCTACCTAAAGACTGTAGCAAATTTGCCCATAGCTAAAGACTTTATGAAATTTAAGTTCAATACTACATAAATATCAGTCTAGTGTTTTTCCCTCTTGATTTTCCTTGGATTTTTCTTTATAAACTTTTAATAAAATAGTAAAAACAACGAGTCATTGGATTTGTTTTTTTCTGCATTAGCTTTCCATGGAAGTCTAGATGTTTGTCTCTTCTCTCTAATGGAAAATGCCAAATATTTAGGGACTAGTTGCTGAGAATGTTAAATAAATGAGAGATAATCTCTGCTCCCAAGGAGTTTTGCATTAGTAGGGGAGATAGGCTCCAACTGACTTAATACAAAATACCATGTCAACGGAAATTAATTCAAACACAAGTGCAAGCAACATTTTGACAAAAGTATAAGGAGAATGAGAAAAGAATTTATGGAAGAAAACTTGAGGGATAAGTAAGATTTAATATTTAGGGGGAAAACAGATTAAAGGAACAAGCTGAGCAAAATATTAACTCGTGAGTGCACAAGCACGTGAATTTGCATTCTAGTGAAGATTGTGGGGGGGAATATAGTGGATATTTCTTTTTTTTTTTTTTTTTTTGAGATGGAGTCTCGCTCTGTTGACCAGGCTGGAGTGCAGTGGCCTGATCTCTGCTCACTACAAGCTCCGCCTCCCGGGTTCATGCCATTCTCCTGCCTCAGCCTCCCGAGTAGCTGTGACTACAGGCACCCACCACCACGCCCGGCTAATTTTTTGTGTGTTTTTAGCAGAAACGGGGTTTCACCGTGTTAGCCAGGGTGGTCTCAATCTCCTGACCTCATGTTCCACCTGCCTCAGCCTCCCAAAGTGCTGGGATTACAGAGGTGAGCCACTGCGCTCGGCCTGTAGTGGATATTTCAAAGCCACGAAGGGGACAATGCATGAAATGAATGCTGTATCTAAAATTATTTACTAGAGACTTTGAAGAAACATATTTCATAATATTTACTTTTCAACAAATGTTTAATTTTATTCTCAGATACATTGAAGTATTTGCATGCTGTAAATCACTCAATAGGAAGTTAAATTCATCTAATTTACATTATGGTGAAAATTTTTACAGAAGTGCCAAAGCTACAGAAAAGTACATACAGTAAAACTTATTTGCTTTGTATCTAGAGAAAAGAGAGGAAAATATTTTCCCACCAAGTATAGGTTTAGCTCTATTATCTATTATTCTTTTTGACAGTAGAGATCAGAAAAATGGATTTTCCATGGCTAAGAACTTTAGAGAGAAATCATTAAGGGATCTCACTTTAGAGAGCAATCATTAAGGGATCTCACTTACTATTCCCAAAGTGTTCTTGATTCTCTGTTGTTCTGCTGGTGTTCCAGGATTATTTTGTTGGATGCACTGAAACTGCACTTCTGCAAGGCAGAGGCACAGTGGTTCTTGGATTTAGTCCATCTTCTGGGAGGCAAAAAGGAGAATAAAAGTAACTAATTTCAATCTTGGAGCATAAGGTAAATTGTGAAGTCTTGTTTGTATGATTTCAGGGATGTAGTCATAGATAGAGTTGAAATGGAATCTTCCTCAAAAAGATCCATCAAAGAATGTCTTTTATCTGGTGTGTGTTGCTTTGTTAAGAAGTAGGTTCCAAGCACAAGAATCACACTACATGTACTCCCTGCAAAAACCTTTCAAGGAAGTAGCATCAGTTCATGAAAATCAATGTTAAATTAATACTGAAGTTCCTCAAATTCATCATAATTGTTCCTAGGTTTCAAGGTGGCATCATTTGCAATCCTCAACCAACCACCATGTTCTGGTCATAGGGTTCCAAAACATGCTACAGAAATATCGCATCTTCCCAAGTGAGAGGATACAAACTCTCTATCCAATTTGGTTATCAAGCTGTATGGTATGCCTGGAAGACAGTGAAACACTAGGGATAACAGGGTGAAAAAAAAAAAACCCTGTGGAGAATGCTACAAATGTGTATGTGCTGGCTGTCACTTTACCATTTTTGGCTTTGTTTTGTGTGTTTTACATATGGAGTTTCATGATAAAGACTTAGTTGAGAGTTTGGCTATTCACATCTAACAAATATTAATATTGATTTTTGGAAATCAATTTTCTTGAAAGGCATTTGCCCATCTGCCAAGAGGAATTTCTCCCTTGCCCGTCTCTATAGGCTCCAATTGCCAACAGTGGTTGTCCCCTCCTATCTCCCCTGATTTCATCGTTTATTTTTCTGTCTGGCCTCATATCTCATATGTGTCTTTCAACATTGTCATCTTTGTATACAGAGTATTTAAAAGAACTGAGTTTTGCTGTCCCAGTCTAGATAATGACTTTAGGTCTTCTTACCCCTTTCAAATGGTTATTTCAGACTAATTTTCTATTAAGGTAGCCTTCAAATGTGTGTTGGTGGTGATTTAGTTCTAAAAGAATTATAAAAATCTGTGTGCTACATTGGAAGTTTCTGTTTTCATGTAAGTATTTTTAAAATTTTTCTTAAATTTAAGCAGCTGCAAATAAAAAAAATATATCCAGGCGAGGTGGCACATTCTTGGGCCCAGCTACTTGGGAGGTTGAGATGGAAGGATTGTTTGAGCCCAGAAGGTTGAGGCTACAGTTAGCTATGGTCTCATCACTGCACTCCAGCCTGGGTGACAGGGTGAGACCCTGTCTCAAAATAAATAAATAAGTGAATAAATACATAAATAAATAAATAGCAGATGTAAATTTTGTAATTTCTAGCATATTCTAAATATCACAGTTTAAACAGAGCTTAAATCAATTTAAACTTAGAATAGAACAACATGTTAAAAGTAAATTAAGAGAAGTACCTGGAGGATGGTGAAATAAGACCTGTGAAAATTCTGCAACCCCATAGAAACAAGAAGAACAGTGGCAAAAATAATCAAAACCAACTTTTTCAGAATCTTGGAAATTCACTGAAGGATTACAACAATCTAAGAAATATTTATTCAAGAAAAATGACCGAGTATCACTTGAGGCCAGGAGTTTGAGACCAGCCTAGTCAACAAAGTGAGACCCTGTCTCTGCAAAAAATTAAAAATTAGATGGGCATGGTGGCATGCACTTGTAGTCCCAGCCCTTCAGGAGGCTGAGGTTGGAGGATCACTTGTGACCAGGAGTTTGAGGTTGCAATGAGCTAAGATAGCACCACCGTACCCCAACTTGAGCAACAGAGTGAGATCCTGTCTCAAAAAAAAAAAAAAATAGAGAGAGAGGGAAAGAAAAAAATTACTAAATATTGGTAAGGACCATGAGCTTTGTGACATTTTAACTTGCTCTATTCCCATTCTCCTCTCTTTAGGTCTATGGCAATTTGGAAAGTGTGAACAGCCATGTCCTTACATAATTTGTTGCAAGTAATCAGTGGCAATGATTTAACATTGAAGCCAACTGAGGTGGAGATAATACCTGGTGCTAACAAGAAGCTGACCAAAAATTTTAAAAGGAAAACCTGGGGAATGATATCTCCGTAGGTCGCTCTGAAAAGCTCTGACCTATTCCTGGGAATCTAGAATGCCAAGCACGTGTGCAGAGTTATGCACATCTTAAGAAGAGAACTAAGATGCCCCAGTCTTTCACCTCCTAGCTCACCTTGAGGCTCTTCACAAGCCAGAAGTGGTGGCTAAGGCGGAATTGTAGTCTGCCTGTTAGAATGTTGAAGCGCACCTCAAAGCACATAGACAACCTATGGATTGAGATAAAATATTTTCAAACCACACATCTGGTAAGAGGTTAATATCCAACATATGTAAGCAATTCTGAAAACAAGTTTTCTTAATTATTTCACATATGTACATATATCATAATATCACATTGCATCCTATAAATATATGTAATTACAGTTCGTCAATTTAAAAAACATAATACTTTTTTAAAATAATATGAGGCAAATAATATTCTAAATTTCCAAATTTAAAATGCACACAGGATTTAAATAGATATTAAAATAGATATTCAAATCCTATGCCCATTTTGTATATCTTTTTGTATACTTCTGTATCTTTGAAAGAAGATATACAAATGGCTGGTAAGCTCATGGAAAGATGCTAAGTCAGTCTGGGGACTGCTATAACTATAAACTGGTGAATTACAAACAACAGAATTTTATTTCTCATAGTTCTGCAGGCAGGAAGTGTGAGATCAGGGTGCCAGCATGGTTGGTTTGAGGGCCTTCTTTCAGGTTGCAGACTCCCAACTTCTTGTAGCCTCACACGGCAGAAAGTGGATGAGCTACCCTGCTGGCCTCTTCTCAAAAGGACACTAAAATCTACCCTGATGACTTAATTACCTCCCAAAGTTCCCACTTCCAAATATCATCACATTGAAATTAGAATTCAACACACAGATTTTGGGGGACATAAATCCATAACAGATGCTCAGCATCACTGGTCATTAGGAAAATTAAAATCAAAACCACAATGAAATACCACTTTACACTCACTGGGATGGCTAAAATTAAAAAAGAGAGACATTAATACATTTTGACAAGGATGTGAAGAAATTGGCAGTCTCCTACATTTCTGGTAGAATTGTCAAAGGTGCAACTTTTTTGGAAAACATTTTGGAAGTTCCTTAAAATATTAAGCAATAATTACAGACTATATAAGTCAGAAATTCCACTAGTAGGTATATTCCCAAGAGAAATGAAAACAAATTTTCATGCAAAGACTTGTGGAAAAATATACATACAGCATCATTTATAATAACCACCAAAGTGGAAACAGCCTAAGAGTCCATCAACTGATTAACAAATAAAATGTGAAAATGTATAAAATGGAACATTATTTGGCTATATAAAGAAATGAAGAACTGATTTATGATGCAACATGGGTAAAACTTGAAAAGACCATGCTAAGTGGAAGAAGCCAGTCAGTAAGATCACATATGGATGATTTCATTTCTGTGAAATATTCAGAATAGGAAAATTGAAGGAGTCAGAAAGTTGATTCCAAGGGGGAGAAAGGAATAGAACATAATATGGCTGCTAATGGGCACAACTTTTTTCTTCACAGGTACGAAAATGTTTAAAATTATACAGGGGAATTGCTTGCACAACTCTGAATATTCTAAAAACCGAATTGAATAATCAAAAGGAAGGATTTCATGATACGTAAATTTTGTCACAATAAAGCTGTTACTTTCAAAGTAAACTAAACTTATCATTACCAGTCAGGAATTTTACATTGCTCCTTTTTCCTTTCCAATGTTATTTTCATTTACCTGAAATAACAGTATCCCGCTTTATAATAAATATTTTTACTGATCCCTTATATTTAGTTAAAAATTACACACATTGATTAAAATGAAAGTATATGTTTAAAATTTTTGTGACTTTAAGCTTTAAAAAATTAGCCAGATTAACCTTTAAAATTATTAGTAGTACATAATTCATCAAAATTTTGGAAATAATTAACAAAAACAAAATTTTATTTGAAAAAATCTTTCTTAATGTGATAGAAGTGGAGTGGGGAGATTAATGTTTATGGTTCTTTGACTAAAGATACTGTATCGTGCCCTTTTGTTCAGCATCTCAAAGGCTTGCACCACAGGAAATGTACCCTGGTATGGGGGAAATAGAGTAAAGAAAGACAGAGAGAGGAACAGAAGGAAAAGTGAAAAGGCAAGAACTTTACTTGAGCCTCTACTCCAACAATATGAAATAAAATTCAAGAAAGTATAGTCAATTAAAAATAAACTTAGCATTAACCCAGTAATACAATGTTTTAAATCCCAAGCTTACATGTGTGCACTAGCACTAGAATACTAAAAGGGATCAGTAAAAATTGTTTTTAACCTTAGGGTAAAATTCTACTGATGAGAATGGCTGTTTCCACACAAAAAATAAAATTTACATGCTCAGTTTCATGAGTCTATTTTTAAATGGCCAAATTTATATCAGGGACATCTTGATCGGACTCCACTGAAGAAATTTTTGCATGGGGACATACTGATGAGACCTATAAGATAAATTACTAGGCATTCAACCAAACTCTTCTGTGGTGGAGGGGATGCTGTATGTTAAATTTAGATTTCACAGATTAAAAATGAGGCTGAATAATTTTATATGTTTATTAGACATTTACTTTTATTTTAATAGCCTGTTTTGTAATTGGATTTCTTTTAATATTGCTTATTATAATATTAGTGTGCAAGAATTATTTACATAATATTAGTCGTTGATCAAGTATATTAACATACTTTTTCAATTTGTGACTTACCATTTTGTTTATAATATTGATTTATATACAAAAGTTCAGAATGGTATATACTCAAATATGTTTATTTTTCTTTTATTTTGAAGACCTTTTTGTTGTAAAATCACATAAATATGTGCCTATATTTTTTCTTCCTCTTTTGAAGATTCGTATGCTACATTTAATTCTTTAATCTTGATTATATATTGAAACATATTGCATTAGGAATCTAATTGTGGTTTAGAAAATAAATAATTGTCCTAGGGACTCTTTAGCAAATACTTCATCAATTTGAAGTAATTTGAAATTCCATCTTTATCCTAAACTAGTTCTTTTGTTGATATTTAGGTTGAATGGTAAGTTTCCTTTTCTGTTTCTTGTACTGGTATTCACTATGAATTACTGAAATTTTACAATACATTTTAACACTTAAAAGGAAATTACAACTTAGAATAAGCTACATTTTTAAATAATTATCAGGGCTATTCTCATAAATTTCATCTTACACATAAATTTAGAATCATTTTATAAAATTTCCCCAAATGTTTTATAGGCGTTTTGTTTGAGCTGTGGTCCAAGGTGTTAAAGAGGGAGAATCTGGAATTGGACTGCCTGAGATTGAGTTCTGAATCTACCAATTGTATGATGTTTAATCTTGTATCATCCACTTAACTTCAATTTACTTATCTGCAAATAACAATAATACCTAACAATTAAGATATTCTAAATCTTAAATATGCTTGCATACGTACACATACGTAACCTAACATGATTTCTATCCTAGAAAAAAGCATTTAATAAAAATTGTATATTATTATTTTTAAAATTTCATTGGATTTACAAATTATCTTGGGGAATTATTATCTTAGATTTAATAGATTTCTAATTCAGGAAAACAATTACCAAAGTACTTTTCTTTTTCTTTTCAAATATTTACTAATGTTTTTCAAATAGGTCTGGAGCATGTTTTCATTTTATAATCATTTGTAGGCATTACATATTTTTGCTACTTTGTGAATAAAATAGTTTTTATAATTGTATTGACTCAACTTTTATAGTGATATATTGAAAATATATGTTTTTTTGTTAATGGACCACATTACTGATCCTGCTTATTAGGTCTATTTTAATCAATTAATTTGGGTTTTCTCAATAATTATATGATATCTAGTAATGGTAATTTTATTTCTTCCTGTCTAATATTTACATTTCATTTTTTTCTTCCTTTATTGCATTCTCTAGAAATTTAAGAATGATACTGAATAACAGTGATACATAGAAATCCATATCTTATTCTTGTTTCAAATTTTAACAGAAATATTTTCAATGTTTTAAAGTCCGGTAACATGCTGGTTATTGTTGGAATAAGTCTTCTTTACAATAATGTTTTTTTTTCTTCTTAGTTTGTGCCAATTTGCTTTAGAAAGGGATATTGGATTTCATCAAAGTTGTTTTTGAAATACAACAAAATGAAGATGTTTATTTTTTAATTATTGATTGATTTAATAATGATTTACCAAAATTGATTTGTCTATTTTGATCCATCCTTGCATTTCTGGAATAAAAAGGTCAAAGCATAAGCATTAAAATCAAACTCTTTGTGTTTACATACTGGTTCTAAAAGTTATTAGCCATGTAAATTTGGCCTATTATTTCACTTTCTTCACCTATAAAATGAGGATTAAAAAGTTATTTTTCTCATGAGATTATTATGGGGCTTAAAATGTTGATAGATAATAGTAGACTCTTTTAGTTTGTTTTTGTATTTACTCTGAATTGATTTTGTAATGTTTGTATCTAGATTTAGAAGTAAAAGTGTACCATATATTTTTGCATACTTTCCTAGCCAGATTTTTGTATCATTTCAGGAGATTCTTGTTTTGTTTTGTTTTTTCAGATTTTCAAAGTGATTAGCATTGCATCATTTACTAATCTACTAATTTCATCAACATTCATACATATTGTTTTATGTTCAGCCTTATTTTAAATTCTTATGATTTTTTTCATTTCCCTTATTAGCTGTATTAGTATCCTATTGCCACTCTAACAAATTGCCAGAAGTTTAGTGGCTTAAAGCAACACAATTTTATTATGCAACAATTTGATTATATATATAACAATATAACTTAATATGAATTACATACCCTATTATATTTTATTGCATATAATATAGAAATTATTTTATATATCTATATGTGTATAATTATATCACAGGTCTCAAATGTATCCACAGGCTTGTGTTCCTTTTGGAGGTTCTGGAGGAGATCAATTTCCTCTCCTTTTCCATCCCCAGGATGGTTCCCTACTCCTTGGCTCATAGCTGCTTCCTCCATCTTCAAAACCAGCAGCATACATCTTCTCTCCTCTTTGATCTTTGTTTCACTCCTTATATCATCTTTTCTGCCTCAGACTCTACTGTCTCCCTCTTATTAGGAACCTTGTGATTACACTGAGTCCACTTGGATAGTCCATGATCACGCCTCCAAAATCATTTTTGCCAATAAGTCATTTTGCCATATATTGACAAATTCCAGGGGTTAGGACATGACATCTTTGGGATGTTTATCAGATAGCTTAGTTTTCTCTAAAGAACATTATCTTGGAGTGACTTGTTAATTTTGCTATTTTCATTTTTCAAAATTTTATTGCTTTTTCCTTTTTTTAAAACTCCAGTTATTTGGCCGGGCGCGGTGGCTCACGCTTGTAATCCCAGCACTTTGGGAGGCCGAGGCGGGCGGATCACGAGGTCAGGAGATCGAGACTACAGTGAAACCTTGTCTCTACTAAGAATACAAAAAAAAAAAAAATTAGCCGGGCGTAGTGGCGGGCGCCTGTAGTCCCAGCTACTTGGAGAGGCTGAGGCAGGAGAATGGCGTGAACCCGGGAGGCAGAGCTTGCAGTGAGCCGAGATTGCGCCACTGTACTCCAGCCTGGGCGACAGAGCGAGACTCCGTCTCAAAAAAAAAAAAAAAAAAAACTCCAGTTATTTTTCTTTATCCAACTGTTTGAATTAGTATTTTTACTTATTCTTAAACTTAAGCATTTGCATCTCTAAATGTTTGTAGTTTTGGATGCATGTCATTAATTTTGTTTTGTAGTCATCCAGTTATTGCCATTTTTAAAATTAATAATTTTAAGTTTGACATTCCCTTTGATCTTTGCATTATTTAGGTGAGTTTTTTAAAAAAAATACAAGTGACTCATTAAACTTGTACTTTGCTATTAATTTGTTATTTTATGCATCGTGGTAAAGTAACATCCTAAATGACTTCTGCATTCTGAGTTTTCTTAGGTTTTCTTAGTGGCCTAATAATAATCAGTTTATATAAATTCAATGATTTGTAGGATATAGAATGTGATATCTGGCTTTTAACTAGTATTATTAATTTTATTTTTTTATCCACTGTAAGGTTATTTATTTTTGCCTACTTCATAGGCTTCAAAGAGTCCATTGTAGTGACATTAATTAGAGAATGTGGCATATTAAAAGAAAGCTGAGATGTTGTTCAGGGATTTTTAAATTTTAGGTAAAAACTGCAAGAAGTATAAAAGCAAAAAAATGGAACACATTTAATTTTGAACAGTAAAAATTTATCGTTTGTATGTGTACTTCCTTGACTTTTTCTGCACATTTGCCTACCGATGAGCATTTAGGGAAAAGTAATGTTTAAATTGTAAAAAGTAAATAGATATCCTTTTTTAAAATCTTCCCTTTTTCATCTGGCTTTCTACCTACATATATTCTGAAACTGAAAACTCTTTTGACTTTGCCCATCTGTATACTGTCATTAAAGCACACATCAGAAAAACAGTCGTGCTTGTGGCATTAGGTATTATAAAAGTGTGAGGAACTTGCTTTAAACTGCTGTCCCAGCAGAAGGCCAGTGTAGGTTTTAGCTAGCTTTTCTTTAACCTTCTGAATTGCAGCAGAGAGCTGATACTGAAACCACGTCTGAAAGTTCTAAACTAAATGAGTTTGATGGTGTCAGCTTAACTGGAGCCAAAATAAACCTATGGTATATGTTTATACTGTCTGTTTTATACATGCCTAGAGCAGGGGAACTATTGAAGTTGAATTACTTCTTACCCCTGGAGAGGGTAGTCCTTCAATGTCATGACAAAGGTCACTGGCAGGTCATCATGGAGAAGCCAGTTTCTAGATAACAGAGTGCAGTTTCGAAAGCCTGTCAATTTTTCATCTTCACAAACGCAAAATGGTAAAAACGTTTTTGTAATAACAGAAATATAAACGCATACGTATACATTTGTGCACATTTACATATTCAGGTTTAAAATACATATTCTCAGTGTGTGCGTAGAAAATTGTACCTGAAAACTATTGTTTCATTTGGAATTATTTTTACTTTGAATTTTATGGAATATTAGTAAAATAAGAAAACTTTCACTTACATACCAATGTCAAAATATCTCAGCTTTGCCAAGGTTAATAATGGGCTTTATTGACATGTGTCAGGAGATGGCAAATCAAGTGTGAGGAATGCAATCCCCAGTTCAAAAGAACAGAACATTTTTCAAATCCATCAGCATACATAAAGTACATTTATTTTTATTTAAAATGGTAATTACTTTTATTTTAAATTTAATTTTTATTCTGTCTCCCCCACCCGGACCTTTTTAAAGCAGAATAATTTTCCAAATGTTGATTTTTCTTTAAATGTAAATTTTATAAAGACAAATTACTCAAAACAAAGAGTATTCTATCCTAATTATTACCAATTTTATTTTAATGTTTAAGATGCTGGTATGTATGAATAATAAGCATGTAATCTAACTGTCCACCTTCAGTATTGATCAACTCATCTACCCGATGTCTTCTTGCTGTTGCTATACTGACCTCTGCAGGCTTCTGAAGTTGGGAACAATTGTTTACTCTGTGCATAGCGCTGCCGGCCATTGTAGAATAAAATCAAAGACCCTATAGTTGCAAAGGACTTGCACACGTTGATTTATTGATGAGCTTAGATTTCTTTTCATTCTTTGATAAAGAAATTTGTACATCTATGTTTTGATGAATAATTTCAAAAGCAGGATTGCGGATTCTTGATTACTAAATAACTTTTGCCCAACAAACCTGTTTAAGTTGAAAAATCTTTAAAATGTACCCTTCAAAAACTATTTTTTACCTTTAATAAAGGAAAAAATTATTGGCGAGTTAGTTGGTGCAACAATGATAGTCAAAAACATTTTCTTTTGCAAATAAACTATATATTGACTCAGACTTTGTTCCGTGTGCAGTTTTATTCCATTTTTTCATCTGTTCCTGCATAATAAGCACTTTAACTTGTAAGTTAGGGAATCACTTGCAGACCTATTGAAGCTCAAATAAGATCATTTATGAATTCTAATATAAATATTATAAATAGCAAATGAGTTTTGTGATGTATCTATGCACAATGCAATTTTATCCTGTAGAATTGTGCATTTTCTGTAAGTCTGTTTTTTCTAGCTTAATTCTTCTCACCATTTTATACTTTAAGATTTCTAACATGTATTCATGCCCAACTATAACTTTCCAATTAGTCTCTGACACCTCTTTATACATACATATATACATACAGATATGTATATGTGTCTAACTCATGGTCCAGTCTGGTTGATTTGCAGAGCAGTGCCCCAAACTTTATGTTAGAGACAAAAGCATGTTGAATTGTAGCTCTGTGTATGCCTATTTCTGATTTAACAAATGACAATATAGAGAATGCTTAAAAATTTGGGCCTGGAAATATAATTTTGTCTGGTTTATGTTCCTTTGCTTTCTTCGCTTTTACTGATTTTAGTAACTATTTCATCTGTTTGCTACAGCTACACAAATTATTTTCCTAAATAGGTATAGGGGCTATCCAAGCAATTTCTAGCTCTCCACTAAGTAATAAAATCATTTACAAAATTCATTTTCATTCATGAATGAATGAAATGTTCTATCACCTTTTCTCCATTTACAAAAGTTCAGATGATACTCATTCTGTAATAGTTCCTCTCAGCCTAGCTGTTAACTGAATCCCGTGTCCTAGAATTTAAATAGTCCAAGATTTTCATTATAAGTCACTATCACTTGAAACATTCATTTATGTTTTCTCATTATTTTGGCCAAAAACATATAATTTTATGTGAAATACACAGATATAACTGGAGCAAAATAAAATGTGCCCTTCATACATTGTCTTTACAAATTTTTGGATGACTAATTGGAAAAGTTTTAACATTAACTAGATGTTAGAGGATCTTAAGGAATTGTTCATTTTTTATGTTTTCCCATTACGTTTTTATAAGTTCTAATTTTTTCTGATTATATAATGTCTAGAATTTGCTTTAAAACATTCCAGTGGTAGTGCTAGAGTGAGACAAGGAGTGGTGGGTTAAAATATAGATGAAATAGCTTTGTCCTGAATATCAAGGGAGTGACTACATGGAGGCTCACAATTTTCTCTGCTCTTTATATGTTTGAATGTTTATAATAAAAACTTGAAAATAACAATAATGAATTCACAGCTCCTTCTCCTCACAATCATTCAACCAAGCCATCACCTTAAACCAGGGCCCTTGAGATGCTTCTTTCACCACACTTTTCGAATACAAACACATAAGCACTGTAGATCTGGCCAGCTGCCATGTTCACCTCTCAGCCTGCTTCTTCTTCTATTTTAAGACCCAGCATTTGACTTCTCAAATATGCTACTCAGTCCTATACTATGCCTCATGCTCACACAACCTGGCATGTATTATCCCATTCCTCTACTTCAGTGTGCCTTCTCTTCCTTCCTTTATTCTTTCAAAAGTGAGGTTGGATATCCTCTCTTCTAGGACATCACATTGATTTAGGTAAAGCCTCCCAAAAATTAGCTACAGAGTTATTCACTTCATCCCCTTTACTCTGACAGTTCAACTTTGTACTTTTTACTATTCATTCTTTTTACAATTGCTATACTTAATCACACATTATATTTATTTCTTTACACACATCTCACCGAAAGAATTTAGGAGTTCACTGGAAGTCTTTAATGTGCTTGTATTTCCAATTATATTTCGTTATCCTTGTTTATTCTCCCCTTCATCAACCTTATGTATTGTTTAGTTGTATTATACTATTACAATGTACATATTATATTATCCTTGTTATTCTCCCTCATCATTCCTACATATTTCTTAGTTGTGTTATACCATTATAATGTATCTTTTAAAGGCTACTTTAAATTATTTGTTACAATTTGGGGAAGACAAAAATAAGTAATCAAATAATATTTCTTATTCATTGTGAAACACTTCAGGACAGCTAATGCCTTTTGTTGATTTTTGTATACCCAGCATAAAGTTAAATTCAGTTGAAAAAACAACAAAAAAAATTAAAAGGAATAGTCAGGAATGTGTTTGCCACACAACGGAAAAAAAAGATTGAGGAAAGATTGTTTGAATTACCCATTTTAGAAAAGACTCCAAAATAAATTTCAAAAACTTTATTTTTCATTTAACGTTTTTTAAATGTATAAACTTATCACTTTTTGGTACATGAAGCTAAATGTACTTTGCTGATTTGAGACCTAGCTGTTATCACCATTTATTACTAATTTATTACAATTACATAGTATTCTTGTTGTCTTGCCTTAAAACAACTATTTATAAGTCATAGTGCTAGAACAACGTGCATATTATTACAGTTTTTTTAAAAACAAACCATGAGTTATCAGGATACATTTGTAAACATGCTAATTTACAAATACATTTACATAGCTACTTTCACCTTAACCATTTTTTCACCTTAACCATTTTTTCATTTATTATGGTAAAATTAATAATCAACATATAAAAAGTAACAAGAAAGCTGAAAATATAATTCTGCTCTTAAGTGTTTTCATATAATTTCAACTCCCTTTAAATAATATTCCAGGATTATGAACAATTATAACTGTGGGCTATAAAATCTAAGCTGTTTTATTAAAATTCATAAATTTTCAGAGAAGGAGAATGCCGTATGCAAATATTTTTAATATAGTAGATTTTTACGGTAGTATTGTATCTAAAATTCAGTAGAGCTATTAGATAATATTTAGGATGTTAAATTGACACACACACACTTGTATAAATATCAGTTGAAACAGACAGAAACTTAGTTGTTTGGGGAAGGAATGGAGATATTTCTGTAATCCTCTTGTCCATGAAATTTATCTTTATACTAATAGTTTTTAACCATGTTTGTAAATAGAAGTAATGGGTTGGCTTTATTACTAGGTAAGTCGAAGGCATGTAAGGCTTAATACAACCGAAAACTGATTCAAATGTGTGTCTTTGAGTTGTCCCTTCCCTTCCTTACCACCATAGCATGAGGGCTGTGCTGTAGCTCTAGGGTCAGCAAGCAACAAGAGAATCAGTAGCTCCAGTATAAGAGATCACCTGGCAAGTTAAAACTTCCCTCTCACACCCTGCTTCCAAGTCCTTCAGGTTCATTGTCCTACACAGCTTCTCCTATGGCCCTTCTCCATCTTATGAGAGGCCTAGAACCTTTCATATACCTCCCTTGTATCACATTAAATCTAAGGGATTTCTGTATGGCTACCTATGGCCAAACTAAAAAGGTAAAAAATAAATTTAAAAAAGTGAAAACAAACAGATAAAATTAATTTTAATACTGTAAATACTGTAAATTTAATACTGTATTTACCGTAATTCAAATACAGTCATGTGTTGCTTAACCATAGGGCTACATTTTGAGAAATGCATGGTTAGGCTATTTCATCATTATATGAACATCAAAGAGTGTACTTGCACAAACCTGGATGGTATAACCTACTACACACCTAGGCTATGTGGTATAATTTATTGCTTCTATGCTACAAACCTGAACGGCATGTTACAGTGCTGAATATGGTACTATAACACAATGTAAGCATTTATGTACCTAAACATACCTAAACGTAGAAAAGCTATAGTAAAAATACAGTATGATCATCTTATGGGATCACCATAGTATATGCAGCCCATTATTGATCAAAACATCGTTATGTGGCACATAACTGTACTAGCAGAAAATCTGTCTTAATTTTGGAAAAACGTCCTGAATCTAGTGGAAGTTTTATACAATCTCAAAGAAATTTTTTTTAGTGTTTTATTAATTCCAGCTCTAAGAATGACTTTTGTTTTTTAAAAATGACGTTTTATATAATTTGATAAGCTTTTAAAAGATCATGCTTTAGTTATTTGTTAGAATCTCTAGTTCTAACCATTACTATGTATGTCATGCACAGAATCACCCCTTCTATCCACCACCCATCAAAAAAAGAAAAAACAAGTCTGTAGTGTCATCTTGAGGAGGTGTAGGCTACTCATAAGCGGATGAAGTTAAGATCTAGTACATCATATCCTCAGTCTTTGTGAAGGCAACATGAGTTTTAGAAATAAAATTTATGAGTAATTATAAAGGCTGGGTGTGGTGGCTTACATCTATAATTCCAGCACTTTGGAAGGCTGAGGCAGGGGAATCATTTGAGGCCAAAAGCTTGAGACCAGCCTGGGCAACAAAGTGAGACTCTGTCTCTACAAAAATAAAAAATAAAAACAAAAATCGTTAGCTGGGTGTGTTGATGCATGCCTGTAGTCCCAACTACTTGGGAGACTTGCTTGAACCCAGGAGATTGAGGTTGCAGTGAGCCATGATCGCACCTCTGTACTCCATAAAATAAATGTTTTTTTTTTTTTATTTTTAGAAAGAGTAAGACCCTGTTTTAAAAAATAAAATAAATAAAATATTTATAAAGATTTTGGTAAACGTATAAAGCAGTGCCATGTTTCACTCATGTCCTGCATATCCTACCACCTTAAATTTTTTGAGAAGTAAACAAGTACTTTTTGTTTTATAATTATATTGGTTTAGACTCACTTGATTTTTTTATAATTATGTTTATACTGACTCTGAATATTAGGCAATTTCTCAGGCTAATACTAGATATTATCAACCTAAAGTTAAGCAAGATATCGTTCTACTGTAACTAGTGAATGGGATGCATAGAATATCAACAGAAGCACCTTTTCTTTTCCCTTTAATAAGGTATAGTAGGATTCACTTCCTACCAGTCTCCCTATCAATATGATCACCACTGCCTCCATACACACAATGGACTACTATCTCATGTATGTTGTTTATCCTAAACACAATGCACTTCTTTGTCCAATAAGAGATCAGAGCATCATTCTGTGTATTCAACATTAACGGCAATTTTATCCTACTAACACATGTAGCCACTTAATTCTTTACCTTGTTTTGGCTGGGGTAAGAACAGCTTTACTGAGTGATCAAGTTTCTTTATGCCCTGATCTAAAATATTAAAAAATAAAAAATAAAAAAGATGACCAAGTGACATGCATTCAATGCATTTTAAAATGGCAGTTGTCTTTTATAAACGATAATTTTATAAATGAAAAACCCTGAGTTATGAAATGTAAATCATCATTATCTAGAATTTTTTTAAAAATTTGCTATTATACTCATTAGACCATGTAAGTCAGCACAGTATCACAGTATGGCTGAGGTTTTTTGTTTGTTTGTCCATTTAGCTTATTTGAAACAATTCATCTGTCTCTGAGGGAAAGGTCATTCAAAAGTTTCAAATTCTAGGTGACTATGTGATTGGTGAATTAACAGAAAAAAAGTGTTTTCACATTGATATTTTTGCTTTTTCATACATTTTTCCTCCAAGCCTGTAATATTGGTCTGTGCTATATAAATAATATTTTACCTTAACTCTAATCATGTGTATAAGCTTTTTAAAATATAATTAGCAATCAAAATAGACATCCACACATCAAATGTTAAAATCCTTTTTTTTCCGTCATTTTGTGCTTTATGATAAAATGTAGAACTGAAGAAAAAATGTCCATGAATCGCAAGTACTATGTTCTAACCCTATCATTAACTAGTCAAACGTGTGATAAGCCTTTTAACTTCTTCGAGTTTCAATTTTCTCTGTTTTATTTAATACAATAACAATATACATACTCCTTTCACTTTTTAAAAAATACAATATACTTGACATCTTTGAACTTCTGAATAAAAGGAACATATTAAAGGACTAGTCATCAGGTTCAAATAGTTCTGAACCTGATATCTGGGTCACAGGAACAGGTAATAATAATAAAACTGATTTGTTAGTTGACTGAGTTGAATGAGAGATTCAGTTTAGTATAAGTTTTCCAGCTTATGAAGACAGAACTTGGGTATCCCCAGAGTTGATGATGGGTTTCAGAAGATACTTGAACATTTATCTTATATATGCCAACATATGTTATTTTTAATAAACACTATGATTTATATAATAGAAATTATAAAAGGCATATTCAAAGTCAAGTAATTTGAAGTACATGCTAGTTATACACTGGGCCAATTTTTTTCAGCTATAAATTTAGGAAAAAAGTATACTACCTGTTCACATTTGTATCAGTGAAACTCTAACCCATCTTATCTAACTTTTAAAAAAAATAACTCCCCACCTCCCAACTAGAACAACGTTAAAAATAATAATATTAACATCAAAGGATAGTAGGAGAAAGCAGTAGCTCAATACTAGTTTGAGCTAAAGCAAAAGAGTGGAAAACTATATATGTTAGGTGAGAGTTAGATTGGGTAGAGCTTTCAAAAACAAAAAGACTCTACACAAGAGCTTACACAGAACTTACATGTGTCAGGCCCTGTTCTAAGCAGTTTGCATACATAAAATCAATGAATTCTCACACTCAGTAAAGTAAGTTGGATTAATATTCCCCATGAGCCATAGAAGCAGCTATGGTTAAGTACCTTACTCCTAAACACAAACATTTTTTAAACTCGTACTCACCACAAAACTACTACAGCTATCCATTCAAACTTTTTTCAGATTTTTCTCTTATATTTCCATGATAGCTGTTTAATTATTAATTATAAAACAAATTAATTTTAAAATTCATTGTATTTTAATTTCTTCATATTTTACAAATATATTTTTCCTAGAACTATGGAACAATTTTCCTTTGAATCAGAGGTGATTGTTGCACTGCAATCCTATAGACTGAAGACATTTTAATGAATCTCAATCTCTGTCTTCTAAAATGGCCATCACATTTACAAAAATTTATGGAAAGAATCAGACTGGTGCAGAATGCTGTAATTAGGTGTATAATAAGAGCATCACAATTTGCAATGCATCCTACAGAGGAATAGCCGCCTACTATGATTTAACTAGGATTGGGCAAATGTGCAGCCCTCAGTGCCATTTATGAATTAATCAGGTGCACAAGCACCTCTTAGGAGCCTTCACACCGAGTGAGGAAATCTCCTAAGGGACATCATATTAAAACAGCCCTACAAAACTCATTAGTAGAAACTACATCTTCCTATTTTTAATTTAAATATATAATAGAAAAAGAAACAACCTTTTCCAATCTATCACTGGACTTGAATTAGGGTCATCGTAATGAAGGAATACTAAAGTTTTTTTGTTTAGTTTCTGAATAAATGCATATTTTATATCTATGCAATTCTGGAACTGCAAGAAATGTGAGGAGAAAACCATTTTTAATGTAGCTAATAATGTATATAAAACATATGTACCTTACAGATCTGTGCAAACAGAAGCACACATGAATGATTTATTTCAACCTGAAGATAACATAAAATGTAGTGGTTAAAATTATCCTCTTGCTTAACTCAGGCCAATGTCAATGTCATATGACTTTTAACTATTATCAGCTTTGAAATTGAAACAAAAATTAGACAAAGTTATAAAAAGTCACTATTTTTTTAACCTAGCTATTACAGAAATACTTTTTAATGTTTCAGGCAGAGCAGGTAATATAAAATTTCCAATACTGACTTCAACTTGAGACAAGGATACACTTTAAGAGTTATTAGCACTCTGAAAAGTGTGTTAAGTCTGACATTCATGATGTCTCCGTTATTAAATAGACACTGGTACATACTGATTTTCTTATAAAACTTAATAATGATAATGACCTTTCCTTTAGGAATTGGGTTTCTATGCTGAAAACACAGGTAGATATATAGAATTTGATACCAGACAGACTGCAGCAGACTGTTGAGTTTTATAGAGACAGAAGTTGTAATGCATTTTTCACCTTGGACTTTGAACATTGATGTGCCATCATGGCCATCAAATGTATATATTTCGGTTTATAGTGAATATAATTAGTGTTACACTCAATTTATTACCTGATTCATTGTCCTTATGCCCCATTGCATCATTCCACTGCAGTGATTTGCACACCGGAGAATCCTATTAAAGGAAAAGCAGCTGATGGTACACATTTCTTTTAATGTCACTTTACTCTATTTGAAAAGCAGTATTGGGCCAAATATTTCTGACCACACAGAGGCTAGTAGCTAGTAGATATGATGCTATGTTCTTTAACCTTATTCACAACCCCAGATCAAGACTTATTTCCATATAATGTAACTGATGAGTCAATGGTCCAATTGGCATATTTTTTCCAACTTCAGAAATTCTGATAATTATAAACTAATTATATCATTAAATATTTCACCTAATTTTAAATATAAGAAATAGTTATAACAGCCTCCATGTATTTTTTGGCCCTAAGATGGTTAACTGTTTTGTGATACATTTAATTGTATGTTGATCAAGACACAAAGAAGAAAAATCAACCATTATATCTGTACATACCAAAAATAGGTAAATGTAACAGCCTGTTTACATCCAAAAATACTTAGTATTCTAAAGTTCACATTTTTCCTCCAAGCCTGTAATAATGGTCTGTGCTATATACATAATATTTTACCTTAACTCTAATCATATGTATAAGCTTTTTAAAATATAATTAGCAATCAAAATAGACACCCACACATCAAATGTTAAAGACTTTAAGAAGGATATAAAAACTGAGCTCAACTAAATTTGAGCCCAACTCAAATCTTGGCTCTTGTTTGCTACCTATGTTAATTTTCATAAGCTTTTAAAGCCTCCATTCCCTTAAATAGAATGTTTTGAGCCGGATTAGTGTGTTTGTGCTGGCAGTGTGTACAGTAAGAAATGCTGTGCAGATGAAAGTCATAATTTGAATGTTCATCTCTTTCCTAGATGCTATATAGATCAACCTATATCACTGTGAAATTTACACTCAAGAATATTTTAACACTGTGTTGACTCAGTGTTAACTGATTTGCATATACAGAACCTATGCAACTGACAAGCAAATAAGGAAGCTAAAAATTAGTTTTCTTTCATATGTGTCATAACGATAAATTTGGAGGGAGACGCGCTTAACTGTGGAATATCGTCAGAAGATATGTCTCTAAAGTGAGAAATTGGGAACATCTGGATACGAAAGAATAAAGTATGTTTTCAGCTTGCCTAGTAAGAGTCTAACCCTTTAAGACAGCCATGAAAGTGAGTGTGACATGGACAAGAATCTTTGGTTTTTATTGTTTGCTGAAGACTAATAAACTGTGCCATTTTGAAAGTGAAAAATTTACCAACACTTAGCTCAGTTACCTCATTTATAAAAAGGCTAAAATCAAAATCATGGATTTTAAAATATTCATCATTAGAACCTCAGGATTCCTTGGCTTGATTCAGAGGCCTCTGGCAGGTAACCGTAGGTAACATGGGCAAGGATCGAGGCCTTCTTCCCTTCTTTAACAACATGGATTTGTTTTCCATTTTGGGATTCTCCATATGATTTCATCAGGAAAAAAATATGGGGGAGTGATAACACTGTTTAAAAGAAATAATGCCATTGTTTTATGTGATTTCTGAGTTTCAATTCAGTTTTTAAATACCATACATTTGTTTTTAACATTGGGATAACCATCGCTTATCTGAAGCATTATAAATCTCACCTAGGCCAGGCGCGGTGGCTCATGCCTGTAATCCCAGGACTTTGGGAGGCCAAGGCGGGCGGATCACGGGGTCAGGAGATCGAGACCATCCTGGCTAATACAGTGAAACCCCGTTCTACTAAAACATACAAAAAACTTAGTCAGGCGTGGTGGCGGGCGACTGTAGTCCCAGCTACTCGGGAGGCTGAGGCAGGAGAATGACGTGAACCCGGGAGGCGGAGCTTACAGTGAGCCGAGATCGCACCACTGCGCTCCAGCCTGGGAGACAGAGCGAGACTCCGTTTCAAAAAAAAAAAAAAAATCTTTTCACCTAGTTATTTATTTACTTAAACAAACCCTTGTATGGTTACTCCTATAAGCCTCATTCTTTTTTTACTACTTTGTAAACAATTTGTTCATTTACTCCTTATAGCATCCTTGCAAAGTAGATATCATACAATGATTCCTAGTTTGCAAATGAGGAAATAGGCATGAACAGATTAACTCTCCTGTCCAATATCCCAGGAATAGTTAGGGTAGAAGTGGAACTTGAATCCAAGCTGCTGCTCTAGAATCTATATGATTAACCCCTGCACTCTTCTGCTTTTAAATTCTGATGTATTTGTGATATATTCGTGATATTAATGTAGATTCTTGTTATCTATATTTATAGATATTCTTTTATAAGTATTTAATGGTTACAAAAAAAGGATGTTTTATCTCTTCCCAACAGTGGCAAAATTTAACTTTTCCAATATAAAAGGCCTTTGTAGAGCTATAGAATTACATGTAAATAATTTTTAGGGAAGATCTCTACTATGGATCAAATCTGCTGTTACCAACCACAAACTATTTTGGGTAACTAACGCAGAACACACCTTCCATTAGAGCAGATCATGAGATTCACTAGTAATAGGAAATGAAGTAATGTTTATTAATTCCTATTCTAATTTCTCAATCCAAAATTTATGACATTTAATTCTTAAGACATTTTATAGTATATGCATGTGATTTATAGATGGGTTTTTTATGTACAAATATAGAGAAGTAGGTAAATAGGTGCATAATGATGAACAATCCCCTTATTAAAATATGTATAAATGTACATGTAAAATCTCTTGACTATTTGCTTACTAACGGACTAATTTTCAAAATACAGTGTTCTCATGAAACTAAAATTTACCAGATTTTCTGAAATTGATTTGTATTCCCCAGAATACAATCTCCTATTCCCCAAGGGAATTTATCATTTGGTTTATTGCTTGAAAGTAGACCTTGGGCTTGAAGACTCTCAATTTCTTACTAAATGTAAAATACAGAAGCAATATCATTGTTTTAAAATAACTGGAGATAAACTGTAGAAAGTTTATTTGGAGATACCTTTTACATTGTTAATTTTTTATTTTTAGTTATGGATACATAATAGTTGTATATATTTATGTGTTACATGTGGTATTTTGATACAAATATATAATGTGTAATGATGAAATACGGGTTACTGGGACCTCTATCATCTCAAATATTATAATTTTTTGTACTGAGAACATTCAAATCTTCGAGAGGCCTTTTAAAATTGTGGATCTCTTAGGAGACAAGTATCCTTTAGTAGATATTGAACATGGCAATTATTTTTACTAATAGAGATTTTCTCAATTGTGATATTATACTTGTTAAATAAATGCACTCACACATGGTGTTTCCATCACTTGTTTGACCAATTGTAACTTTTTAAACAAATTATGGGAAATCTTAGATTGTGCCAAATTGTGTCATCTTAGAATTTCAGAATTAAGGAATGTATTATACATTACTTTTTTCATTGAAACTCTCAATTCATAAAAGATACTGAGTTATATTAAGTGAGGAAAGTAGATAAATGTTCATTTATTTTGAAATTTGGTATAGCAATTCTTGATTATTTAGGATTAACATCATGAACAGACATAGTGATATGGGAAGAAAGGCTGAACAACTGCAGTGCGTAAGTTAATTATTTAAATAATTTAAAGCATTGGTTACAATTAGATATTCATTATCAATTATTTAATTATCCATAGTATATTTGTTTTGCATTACTAAAGAATATCAAGGATTTTTGCTGATAACATCAGTGTTTGTTGACTATTCTTGCAATAATGAAGAGGCAGAGAGGATTTTAGAAGGCTGCACATTAACATACATTCTGTAATTTTCTTACACTGTTATGATAAGTTAAGCTTTATTTAATTATTCTGACATTTCAGAGAACCCTTTTACTTCATCTTCACAAGGAACATTTTTAACATACCACACATTTAAAAAATCATCTTAATAAGGAGAACACATAATATCAAAGCATTCAACAATAATGTTATATTTTAAAGTCTCTTCTGTAAAGATAGCTTCTTATCTCTGGATCTTTCTTCCAAGATTACTTACTTCTATTATTTACTTATTCACTAATTCTTTTATTCATTTCTCATCTTTTCCCTAAAGGTTTCAAGGCTCTTTACAAAAAGGATAAATCAAACAAAAATAATATAGTAGAAATAAAAGGAGAAAACTAAGGCTAAAAACCGAAAAGTAAACCTTACAACACTGAGGGTTAATACCATTGCTGTAATTGAGCACAAAATTGCATTAAGTTTCCTGGCAAGCAAGGTAAAAAGTACAAAGCAACAAGTTACAAATCACTCAGAGAAAAGAAAACATACCATTTGCTCTTGAGAAGCAGTTTTTCCTGGTATTAACCCTGGAGAGAAATTATTCACGTGAGGCAATACTTTGCAAATTGTATGTCAGCCCACTGAATAACTTCAGAGTGTTCTGACAAGAATTTTAAGAATTGAAATACAATAAAGTTGATTTTTATTATTCAAAGTAATTGTGTTCTATAAAGTCCCTTTGAACATTGAATTAGTGAATACCGAATCATTGTCCCTAGGAGATATAGAGGTTTCGTGTCTGTGGAACCTCTGGCCACATTTCCTACACCAATCAATACACACCCTTCCTTTATGTGTGCTTCTGTTTAAAGATATCTTATTTAACATATATTATTCATTCACTAATGTTGGACCCATGTCCAACAGAACCATAGAGTCATGTCCGAAAGAAGTGTATGTATCTAACCCATATTTTCTCTGTAAGGGACATCACAGCTTTTTTGAATTTAGGAACACTAGACTTCAGCACCATGCTTGGGGGCCAGATTAAACAGCAAAGTCACCAACAAAAAGCACAAGAGTGCAAAACACTCTTAGAGAGTACGAAACACTCTTACAGAGTACAAAAACAAGAAGGGAGATTGTTACCTTGCTCACGTTGGTATATGCCTGTCAAGTGACTCAAGTTTTTCACTGCTCTGAGCATGAACATACCCACACATGACTGTGAAAGTTCCATGAGTATTGATTTGGAAGCTTACAAAAAAATTTTAGAGTTTAGATAAATTTGTGAATACAGAATTCACTAATTGTGACAGTTGAAAAATCTATACTGGAAGAGAATAGAGAGTAATAAAGTAGAAAAAAAATGTATTAGAGCCGCCTATCCCAGGCAGTAAAAAACAAATACTGTTTCATGAAATATTTTTCAGTGTTAACATCGAGAGAGCTATTGAGAGATGTATGCAAAAATACCAATTTTCATAAATACATACTGTGAATCACAAAATATTGTATTTCTTCCTTTTTTATGTTTGGAAATCATTGGTATAGAGGACATTCAGTGATGTGATGAACAATTTAATAACAAATTCTAACTAGATTGTGTGTGTGTGTGTGTGTGTGTGTGTGTCTGTGTGTGTATGTGTGTGAGACTTGAAAAGATCTATTAGGAAACATTTCAAGAATCTTCTAGGTCATTTAATAAGGTTCTCTTCTAGGGCAATGACAGTGGAAAAGAAAAATAAAAAAGAGATGTGAGACTCTAGTGCTGAGACAGAAATGCTCCTCAAGAGTTCCCCACCTTTTTGGCACCAGAGACCGGTTTTGTGGAAGACAATTTTTCCACGGAAGGGGAGTGGGAAAGGATGAAACCATTCCACCTCAGATCATCAGGCATTAGTTAGATTCTCACAAGGAGCACGCAACCTAGATCCCTCACATGTGCAGTTCACAGTAGGGTTTGTGCTCCTACGAGAATCTAATGCCCCCGCTGATCTGACAGGAGGTGGACCACAGGCGGTAATAGTTGCTCTCCAGCAGCCCACCTCCTGCTGTGTGGCCCAGTTCCTAAGAGGCCACGGACAGGTCCCAGTCCCTGGCCCAAGGGTTGGAGACCCCTGCTCTTGTTGAGGATTGAATGTGAGTGATGGAGTGGAGGAAGAAGAGAGAAGAGACAGCAGTGATGTAGAAAGGCAAATCCAAGCTACCTGGAATTGTGCTACCACTTTTGAAGGAAGGAAACCCATTAGTAAGAGCAGGAGTTTTTTGTTTTTGTTTTTTAGGAAACGATACTGAGAAAATGCAAGAAATGAAGCTGAAGGTTAAGAAAATATTAATATAGCTAAAGAGATTTAGTCTCTTTCACTCTTCACCAAAATGAAAAATGAAAAATGAATAACATAACTAAAGATACCATACCACAAAATAGGGGACAAAATCATGTCAGAATTTAAAAGAAGGAAATTAAAATATTATGTCCTTTTTAGGTCATAAAATGTGAGGCGACATCAGGGGGATGGTGTGAAAACTACAGAAATGAAACAGGAATAACCAGGGTGAACGAAGATGAAGTAAGAGAGTAAGAGTTATAGTTATATGAGGAAATATCAATGAATCACCCACGTGATCAAATCACACTGTTGCCTTTCTCAGAGAACCCCAAAACATTTTCCAAGACTTTCAGAAATTATAAACCTTCAATGTAAAAAATTCTGCCTTGATCAATGCATTTATTTTTTCTAAAATTAATTTTATATTTTTATTGATGCATAATTGTTATACATACTTGAGGAATACATGTGATAATTTAATACATCTGTATAATTTGCAAAGATCATATCTGTGTAATTGGGGTATCCAACACCTTAAATGTTTGTCTTTTAATTATGCTAAAAAAGTCAAATTATTCTCTTCTAACTATAATCAATACATTTCTTTTTCTCCTTTCTATTTTTCTTCCTTCCTTTCATCCTTCTCTCCTTTGTTTCTTTTTTCTTTCCTTCTCTTCTTCCTTCCTCCAATAACAGTTCTCTAAAATAATGGAAAAAATGTTCTAAGAACTACAGGATGTTGCTTTTCAAAGTCTACATTCCCCTTCTGTGTTATTTCACCCTTCCATAACCTGTTTTGAGCCTGCTTTGGGTAGCTGGTGGTAAAGGTTTCTCATTATTTATTATTTTCCCTTCGTTGCTATGAGGTTTTCATCTCATTGGATGGCCTGTGGCTTTGGTGTCTAACTTTCCTTAAGAGTTGAGCCCATTCCCACTGGCCACCAAAGCCATATTAACGACAAAAATCTCATAGGTGTAATAATCATTCTTCTGTTAAGACTTAAATGCATTTGGGGATTTAATTATCAATCTTATGTAGTTTCAACTTACAAGGCTCTCAAAATTTGCTAGAGTTTTGGTTTCAGTTATGCATACTCCAAACAATGTTTTATACAACAGTGCTAGTATTAATCGTATCTTTAAAGATGAATAGTGAGACTATTATTAGTGTAGAGTCACTGAAAATAAAAGTGCTGTGGAGATAATATTAATAAGGTTTTAAATATTTCCTCTTGGGATGAAGAACTTTATTTTGTCAAATAAGGTAAATACACAAACTGCTAGGCTTTAGTCGGATTCTCCATGCCTGTGAATTTTAGATCCACTAAAAACACAGCAATTTGTTCACTAGCATAGATAATTAAAGAAAATACAGGTATAAACTTACTTTAACATTTGAAAATCTGCATTAGAATTTCATGGTATGCTGAATCATAATAACAATATCCTTATTTTATATTTATAATATTTATTCTTAATTTTCACTGAATTACTAAAAACAAAAATCTGGCTTTCATATCTGTCTAAAGAAAATATATTACTTCCATTCCATATTAGAAATATGTTTAAATTTTATACTTCACTCTATTGAAAATTCAGTAAGGCAAAGGAGAATTTAAATAAAAATAAACCATCCTCTCGTATGGAAATAAAGTGGAGTTTTGTTTTTCATCTTTTCCTGTTCTCAGTGTCAGCCTTAACCAGGTGCAACTAGGGCTCAACTCCCTCCCTGCCGTGACCCCAACCTTCTGCCCCCATCTCTTAGTACCTAAGATTGGCTTTGTCTGTTCTTAACATTAAAATAGCACCTTAATATTATTAGACAGATTTATTTAATAAAAACCACATTATTTCTAGATGGCATTCACCCTCTCAGAAGTTTAAATATCTGCCAGAAATTTACCCCAGCACTGACCTTGCTTTCTTTAGTAGAGTACAAGCCTTCAATAAAACACTGACAATCAACAGCAAAAAGCCACTTGTCTCACCTGAATATATAATAACAAGAATAAGTTTCCTGGTACTGCTCTATATGGATGTATTTATATAAGCACATAGCCTTTTGGGGGGTGTTGGTTAGTTCAAAAACACATATTCCAAATACTCCTTACATTCAAATTCAGCAAGTTACAGTTTGTTTTGATCTTTCAAAGTGTGCTTGAAGGTTTGAATGCATCTGTGGGCTTACTTTACGTAATATATGCAGTTAAATTTTAATACAAACTGACTTTTCCCTTCTACATAGCCACTCTCCAACTGCTGTCAGTCAGCAGGAACTCAGGATATACAGACTCATGTTAACCTCTAGAAGAATGCGATTTCTAGCCCATTCAGTTGGCCACAGAAATGCCCAGATTGTATTTCAAACTAAAATAAAAGCTGCTTTGGAGGTAATTCTCTATTCCCACCTTTACTACTTGCTAGTACAAGTAATTAATTTAAAAGAGAAATATATATTCAACTTTATATTTGTAATCAAAATGTGAATATTCCAAAAAAATGCATGCATGCTTATATTCCAAAGAAATATGGTAATGGGTGGGGAGACATAAATACTCTCTCAAATAAATTGCAGGAAAGTAAGAGGTGATTTTAACTTGTCCTCCAGTGAATGGATGACACAATATCTGAGTTTCCTCTTAAGCATATGTTTAGTTCATAAACTTAGTCTATTACATTCAATGGTAAAGTGGCTTAATTTTTGCATTCTTGTCCACTTGCTGGAGGCCTACCAACCTTACAGGATTCAGCACAAAAAAAAATTTCTACTTTGAAACTTTTGCTAACTCCACCAAGCTCATGTAGGCTTTCCTCGGTGGTTCTTTATGTTTTCCAAGAAGGGTTTCCCAAATATCAATACTTAATTTTGTGATCCTGCACAACACCCCGTATGTATCCTTGAAATATTGAACACACGAAATAGAACTGTTTGCTAAGTATTTTAAAATGGAAATATCCACTCACTAAAGTTCCATTCTGTGCCACCTCTCTATGAAACTTTCCCTGGCATCCAAACAAAACAACATCTTTCTTTTCTGAGTTCTTTGTTACATGTTCAACTCATTTGTTGTTCCCACTGTTCTGTATGGCTGTTCTCTATACACTCATATTTTCTACTCAACAAGAAGAAAAATTTTCTGAAAGTCTGGAAGAGTCTAACACAGCCCAGAGCCTAGCACATTGCTTGGGGTAACAGTTCAGGGCACTGAGTAGAGATTTGACCCAAGATGTCTTGAGTAGATTCTAGCTATCCTGACTTGATACTAGATGGCTTTAATTTTTTTTTTAACTTAATTCTGGTGTCAGCCTTCATCCTGGGGAAAATCGTTTCTTTCCAACTCACATCTTCTTAAAAAAAAATTTATACTGTTTCTACTGTGTTCATTTAATAGGTACTTCTGATGTAAACTCTAAGGATGTTAAACTTTAAAACAGAATGACAGGGAAATATAGGTTGTGGTTTATTTTGGAGGAATTGCTATTAGCCTGACTACAAGGCTAATCTTCAAACATGACTCTGGAGAAAAGGTTAGCAGCCTGAACTCAAACAGGAATGGTTGTTAATAGATGAATGCAATGATGAGGGCTCTCAGGGGTGGGTCAGCTCCGTGACTTTTGACCACCTCAAAAACACAAGCTGTGAAAACACAAGCATTCCTTCATTTTACTTATCATTTGGATCCTCAGCTCTGATTCACTTTTTTCAAAACTTATTTTGGAGCCAACAGGGATTGGTAAGTGAAAGGCTACCTGGGGCTGATTGTCATCAGCAGCAGGGCCCCGCGTGGAGGAGAATTATGGCTCTTGTTCACAAGAGTATGTTTATAATACATCTAAACTTACCTGGCAAAGGGTCTTTGAGGAGACTGTGGAGCAAGGGTGGAAACAGATAAGAACATGACTTGAAAAAGACACTTTGGTGGTTTAGAAAGTTCTTTGGGGGAATATTCTCCCTCTCTATTCAGACTTTTCCATTCTTTATCAACTCAGTTTTATTTAGTATCTGTGTATGAAGTTAAAAACGTTCTTTCTATTTTTTTTTTCCTATTCAAATAGATGTGTGCAAGGCCTAGATGGTTCTTAGCACCCATCAGATCACGTACCTTGCAGGTAACACTCATTTAGTCTCATAAGAATGACTTACCTCAGACCCTAGACTTAATTTGGGACAGAAATGAGACTGTATTGTGGGCTTAGGGAGACCTGAGATACTGTTTCTCAACTACTAACTCTGTGACCTTTGGAAAAACTCTTACCTTCTCTGAGCTGGAGTGGCAGGTGGTACTGGGAGACGACTGGGAGAGATGGGTGTGACAGTATTAAAATCCAGGTGTCACATATTACATTTCACAACTACTTTTAGAATAGTCTCATCAAAGCGTATCTTCACAATAGACAAATTTTCGATCCTCAGGACACAAACACTTACAAATGATTGTGTAGGAAAATCCTGTGGTTTTACTTAACAAAAGTGAAGATTACATATTATTCAATGCATTATCACAAAGCTCTTTCTATTTGAAGGGGCCAAAGTCTAGATATAACTTGTAACCCCACTGAATTCTATCCCTGAGAACAAAGGGTAATTTCTGCTCAGCAATCCTCAGTGGGTATGTAAATGAATGCTGCTGAAATATTCAAAAGCTGATACCAATACAAAGTGAAGTGCAATAATCTAAATGTGTCATTGCTTTCTCCTGCTCCTAATTACTAGCTTTAGGCTTTTTTTTTTTTAACCAATATTTTGTCTCTTTGCTTTTCCTGTACAGATTGAATGAACACCCAACTATACAGGATTACTAGTTTCTCACAGCAACTTTCAAGCATTGTCTTCGTTTTTTTTTTTTTTTTTTTTTTTTTGGTTCCATCATTGCTCTGACTGTGACCGGTTAGCAGAGTTGGTTGATGTGCAAAATGTTCAAAGTCATAACTTACATGGGCTAAATTACCTTTGTTCCATGGTTATAGAAATCACTGTAACGACAACGAAAAATTGACTGGTTGCAAGGAAAATCAAAACTAGTGCACTTCAGAAGGGATGTTCACTCAAAGATTAAAAAGTAATGCCACTTTTGCATGTAGAGAAGTTCACTGGTAATATAATACCATCCTTTCAAATAAAACTCTTAATGTAAAGTGTGGAACTGTGTCTGGTTTATACTTTCTCTCTAAGCCCCTTGATGAAGTGCTGCCTTTCTTAAGGATGGAGTCCCAAGAGAACCTCTTCTGTGAGTCTCAGAGGCTGCCCTTCCATTTATCACGTGACATACTCAGCACTTTGCTCCTCAAATTTTCTAATCTCCACCAGCCATGGCCAGACGCTCTCATCTAGCAGCCCAACTGCTGCTGATTTGCTAAAAAAAAAAAAAAAAAAAAAAAAATTTGGAGAACCCAAAATGAAACTGAATTATCTCAAGATTTCACTGCGATTAAACTTATAGGTGTTTTCTCTTGTATGAGACAATTCTTTCCATTGTTAATTACAGCCACTCTGCTTCCATCCCTGATTCGTCAGAGGGACTCAGATTTATTGATTAAATTGAGGGGCTAATCCAAAGGATATTTACAATGCTTGTTCAGAAATAGCTTATCCTTTTGGACACAGAAACCTTGGGTCTGGCAAAAGCTTGCTTGCAGGCTTTCCTTTTCATCAGAACAAGTTATCTCCTTAAGAAACTCTTTAGGGCCTCTTGAAAATTGGTCCCCGATAGACCCACTCCTCTAACACTAATTTAATAGGCATAAATCCAGGGGTTGATTTAGCTTACGCTTGAGCCATACTTGGAGCCACCAGTTATTAACCTTAGGAATCACAGATTAATTTTATGTTACTTATTATTTAGAGTTTTTAATGTTTTTGGTTTTTTTTTTGTTTTTTTTTTTTGAGACGGAGTCTCGCTCTGTCGCCCAGGCTGGAGTGCAGTGGCGCAGTCTCGGCTCACTGCAAGCTCCACCTCCCGGGTTCACGCCATTCTCCTGCCTCAGCCTCTCCGAGTAGCTGGGACTACAGGCGCCCGCCACCACGCCCGGCTAATTTTTTGTATTTTTAGTAGAGACGGGGTTTCACCATGGTCTCGATCTCCTGACCTCGTGATCCGCCCGCCTCGGCCTCCCAAAGTGCTGGGATTACAAGCGTGAGCCACCGCGCCCAGCCTCAATGTTATATTTGTATCAAATTAATCATTTTCAAATGATTTCTACTACACGAACATGATAATAGCAGATAGGGTTATGGATATAGATGAAATATCCAGAGCTGCCACCCCAACTTATCCTTTCTCTCATAACCACATTTCCCTTCACTTCGAGGAAAATAACTTAAAAACTGGACTAAATCATTCTACTCATATAGTCACATTCTCTAAATTATGTATATGTGTTAGAATTCAAAAGGAGAATTAAAAAAGTAAAGGAAATTTGGAAAGCACCTAAATATTATCATTAATGTATAGTTTTTATTATTAATGAAACAATATAGAATAGAATAATAGAATTTTTACTAACATTATTAATAAATATTGTGCCTCAAACACTTACTAGTTTGGAACGGTGCTAATAAGCATTTCACATACTTTTCCCCCATTTAATCCTCACAATAATTCACAATAAATAGGTACTATGATTAGCCTCACTATATAGGAGAGGAAAGTGAGTCTTAGCACGGTTAAATAATGAAGTCAAAGTTAACCAACTAGTACATGAGAAAGCTGGAACTTGGATGTAAGTCCATCCAACTCCATAAATTTTTAATGTATTCTCCTTTATCATTTTCATTCCTTCCTTTCTTCCTTTATTTCTTCAAATATGTTTATTAAATATCTCTTATTTAGGAGGATTTTGAGTTAATGTCATAAGGTATACCAGAAAATATGAAATAGATTTTGTCTTTAAAGAACTTACAGTCACTTAGAGGACATATAATTTTTGTTTCTTTCTTATCGCCCAGGTTGGAGTGCAGTGGCACAATATTGGCTCACTGCAACCACCACCTCTGGGGCTCAAGTGATCCTCATGCCTCAGCCTCCCAAGTAGCTGGGACTGCAGGTGTGTGCAACCACACCCAGCTAATTTTTGTATTTTTAGTAGAGACAGGGTTTTGCCCTGTTGGCCAGGCAGGTCCCAAACTCCTGGCCTCAAGTAATCTGCCCACCTCTGCCTCCCAAACTGCTGGGATTACAGGTGTGAGCCACCACACCTGACCCGACATATAGTCTTTAGATGACTATGTTTAAAGGAATACATTGCCAGAGTACATAAGAAATATATCCAAATTAATTGTGTACTTATTCTGAGTTATAGAACATTTTAAAAAAAAAAATTCCACTGTCCAAATACTAAGATCTTAGGAAAGATCTGAAATGGCTGGCAAAGACCCTAAAAGAAGACCAGAAACAGTATTATTCTGAGCATAGGTGCAAAGGAGGGAGTAACGTAAGATTAGTCAGGAATTAAATGATGCATACTTTGAATAGCTGGATAAGTGGGCAATATTTTATGAAGCAGTCTAAGTTTTTGACAAAGAGAATTCAGTATTTTACATCTCTAGCCAAAATACGGAATAATTCAAACTATATATGACTAATCTCTCATTGAGAAGACATTCGTGAGATTGATTTAGGAGACAGGATAGTGTCAGAGAAAAGATAAACTGTGGAGTCAGAATAATCTGTGTTTGAAATCTGGCTCAGCCATATTCTAAACAAAATGCTTCAATTATCTGAAACTGTTTGCCCATCAGTAAGAAATAATAAAAGTGGCCTCCACCTTATAGAAATGTTATACAATATTTGAGATTATACGTGAAACACTTTACGTGAGGAAGGTACTCAATACGTGGTATAGCTTTTAGCATAGCTTAATCTTAGGTCCTTCCTTCATTAGGAAGATCAGTATTTTTAGGCAGATGTCCTTGTCTTTTCTCCCTCTCATAGGTGAATTTCTCCTAAAACTACCTACTTCATTAAATGAAGACTTTTTGTTAACAATGAAAATGAAATAGAATTAATTTTAGGGTACATGATGTATTATTCCCTTTGATAGACTATTCAAACTTAAACTCAGTTTCAAAACACCTGATTATCATATTCAGGAAACAGATTTTGTTTACCTTTCTGTCTCTTTTTCGTTAAAAAAATTTAAAGCCATATTTAGTGGAGTATAATTTAACATAAAATAAAAGTTTCTTTTTTATAGTGTATAGTTCCATGAATCTTTACAAACACATATTGTCATGTAACAAATACTAAAAGCAAAATATAGATCAGTTTCATCATCCCTCCAATTTTTTCTTGTCTATTTGTAATCAACCCCTTACCACACCCATAGCCCTTGGCAATTACTAATGTTTTTGTTATAATTTTGCTAATGTTTTTGCTGTAGTTTTGCTTTTTCAGAATGTCATAGCAAGGAATCATCATCTATTACACATAAACATTATAATTTGGTTTCCTTCCCCAGGTATAATGATAACATTCATCCAAGCCATTTCATGTATCAGTAATTCTTTATTATTTCTTTTTTGATGTTTCAATGTATGGACATATGACAATTTGCCTAATTGACAGTTATTTTGTTTTTTTTTCCAGTGTGAAGCACTTATGAATAAAGGCACTATAAACTTTTACTTACAAGTATTTATGTAAACACACATTGTCATTTATCTTGGTAAATACATAGGACTAGACTTGCCGGATTGTATTAAAAAGATAGGTTTAACTTTATTCGCAGAACTGCTTTCCAATGTGGCTGTACAATTTTGCATTTCCACCAGCAATATACGAGAATTTCAGTTCCACGTTCTCAACAACACTTTTTAAAAATAGCCATTCTGATACACGTGTAATGGTATCTCACGATGGTTTTAATTTGCATTTTACAGGGACACCCAATGAAAGTCAGATTGGTTGGTGCTCCCGCCTCCACTCTTGTGAAATATTTTCAATGTCACACGTGTATACCTTCCCACAATTTACGGTAATTGGAAATATATTAAGACAATGTAAAACTTTCTTAAACATTACCGCACTACAATACTCAACTACTCATTTGCACCTCGATATTTGTGTGCATAACTTTTAATAGAAAAATTTACCATTATTTCCACACTGATTTTTTTCTTCTGGGAATATTATGTTTTCCCAACTAGACTTGAATCTTTAAAAAGACAGTAAATAAATGATACCCATCTTAAACTTATGCTATCTAAGAGCCGTATTCCACAAATGCTTGTTGAGTAAATTGAGAGCATTTAAGTCACAACTTGGTTCTGCCCTTCTCCAAGCTAAATATCACCAGCTACAGAGGGTCAAAACTGAACAGAAAAGATGACAGAGAAGGAAGTGTTAAGGGCATGAAATCATTTGAGAGTCTAAATGTGGATTGGATTGAATGCTAAAGAAAATTGAAGAGAAAATGCAAAGTAAAGTATATAAAGTAAATAAAATGGAACAGGCAAAAGGAAGGAACATTAGGAAAAATAAGCAAAGGGGATACTGAAAAACACCTGTACAAGAAAAAGAATTCATCATATAACAAAGTCGTACCAAAATCCAGAAATATACGCCAAAAATACTTGTACATGAATATATTTATTTTATTGATGATATTTAATTCTCGCAGTCTGTAAGTTAAATAATTTAAAGTTAAATCAGCTCTTTGGACTGAGTAATGTATTATTTGGTATATTTGGGAGACAATGTTTGAACAAATCTTTTTCTTTTCCATTAGCGTATCTCCTGAACTTTTATTAAAATGGAAAACATTAATATAAACTCAAAATAGTCAACACACTACCATGTAAATAAGACTAGGGAGAAGGTGGGGAAGATCTGTTCTCCTGCTAAATATAATCTTCTCTTGGTAATTGCACCTCTTACTATGGTTTTAGATATGACTAAGCACCAGGACAACCCACCCACCTCTCTGAACTTTGTGTATTCACCTCCCACTTAATATCTCTCTTTAGATATTTGATAGCATCTAAGATTTTGTCATGGTCAAAACAGAATTATTTATACATTCTCCAGAGTTTTTCTAATTCCGGTTTCCTCCAACCTAGTCAATAACAGTTCAACTTTTCCATTTACCAAAATCTGAGTATCATTATTCACATCTTTTTCTTGCATTTTATTCCAATCCATCAGCAAATGCAATTGGCTGCACCTTCAAAATACACTTGGAACCCTATCGTAGTCAAAGCCAACATTGTCTGTCATCTGAATTATTGCAATGACCTTCTAACTGGTCTCCCTACTCCCATTCTTGTTCCCTGCAATGTGTTGTTTACACACTAGTAAGAAGAATTCTTTTTAAAAGGTAAAGCAGATGATGTCATATTAGAATTTCCAAAAACTTCTAGTAACCTTCAGCTCCATTCATCCTGTAAGGCCCAAAATGATCTTGCCCCTGCAACCTCTCTGGGAATATCTCTTACCAGTCTCTTCCTGACTCATTCTACTGTAGCCACATTGGCCTTCTGACTCTCTCCAAAGCATGTACGTTCTCTTCTTTGGGCCCTGAGACATTTTCTTCACCCTTTTTGAAATTTCTTCCTCCAGATATATGCATGCTTCTGTCTATACATCCTTTTAATCTCTGCTCAAAGGACACCTTCCTTCTCAGAGAGATTTTTTTCTGACCATTCTGCAGAAATAGCACCCTCCTCCTGTTTTTCTCCATTCAAATTATTATGCTTTACTCTTCTTTAGAGCACTTGCTACCACCTAACATTTCATATATCTGTTTATTTTACCATCATCTCAATCTCTCCCACTAGAGCATGAGTTCCAGGTGGGATTTAGACTAGTTTGTTCACTATTAAATTCCCAGTACCTGAAAGAATAGGCGGCTCATAGAATGTACTAATACGTACTTGTTCAATGAATTAATGATTTAGAAGCCTGGAGCAGAGAAAAATTATATACACTTTATGTGCCAAAGTTACATAAAGTGGTAGAGTGGGAATAAGAACCCAACATTCTGATTCTGGAGTAGTGCTTTGAATCACTGTTCTCTACTGAACCTGAGAGAGCTAGTGTAAGGATTAAAAGATGTAACCTAGGTCAATCTTCCATCCTCACACTTCATGTGCAGTAATTACTGAGTAAATGACAATTATCTATTTATTCCCAGGACATCCTCAACTTTAGTCCCCCAGTGGTTGGGAATAGAAGATAAAATCTGTTAACAGTCATTGCTTTTTTTTTTTTTTTTTTTTGAGACAGTCTCACTCTGTCGCCCAGGCTGGAGTGCAGTGGCAAGATCTTGGCTCACTGAAAGCTCTGCCTCCCGGGTTCACACTATTCCCCTGCCTCAGCCTCAGTCATTGATTTTTAAATATCCAACTTGAAATCTAGTTTGTATTTACCACAAAAGGGAATAAGTGATGTGACTGTCCCAAATTTTAAGTAAAATGGCTTTTTCCAGTTGTTTCCTATAAAATACATATAGCGTCCTGACTATCTAGAATCTTTGGTCAATTTGACCTCACTTATAAAATTCTGAATTAAAAAAGAGGGCAAAGTGTAAGGAAGTAGGGATAGAGTGTACCAAGACTCTGTATAAATGCACTATCTCATATATATATATATATATATATATATATATATATATATATTCTATGTATTCCTTAGAAAGATAGAATGCAGGTAAAAACTATTAAGTATGGGTTGTTTATTTGTTTGAACAAGCAAACTTAAGACCCTCATGGCCTGACCTGAAGGTTAAACACAACTAGACCCAGGGTGATGTTGTCTTAACCTCTGCCCCTTCCCCCAGTGTTCCACTATTATTCTCTTCCACACTTTTGAGTCTTTCATAGGGTCCAGTCAAGGTCAGCTGCAGATGGACATCTGGCACTTGGTAGAAATAGTAACAATATGTAGATTGTAATAAGCAAGGCATTTTTTGAAGTAAAATTAAACTTACTGTACACAAATACTTGATCTACAACCAGCAAAACCCCAGATTCAAGCACCAGTTCTCTAAAGTGTTTGCAGAAACCCTAAGTGTGGTAGAGGTAATCCATTGGGTAGACAAGAGGAAAAGATAATAACGTATTTTTTTATTGTTGTGTAATAAATTAAGAAGGAAATGAAACTTCAATGACAATCTGCATATTTACAGTAATTGTATATATAATTTAGAAATAAAACATATTGAGATGCAAAGTAAAATTATTTTACTGATAGCATTCCATAATAAGAACATATTAGATTATACTATTCATTTTATTTTTCAGAATAACAACTTACCCCAAACTTAATGGTTTAAAGTAACACATGGTTTTATCACACAGTCCCATGAGTCATGAGTCCTGGCATGGATTACCTGTGTCCTCACCTAGAAGCTCAACTGGAAAAGAATGTGCTTCCAAGTTTACTTGAGGTTGTTGAAAGAGTTTATTTCCTTGTAGCTATAGGACTGATGACCTCAGGCCCCAGAAAACTTCCTGCCTGGTGGCCCTCTCCATAGGTAGTATATAACATGGCTGTTTGCTTCTTCACAGCCAAAAAGAGATTCTCTCTGGCTCCAGTCTGTTAAGGCAAAGTATTACATAACAAAACAAAACCACAGAAATTGACATCTTATCACCTTTGCCATATTCTATGGTTTAGAAGCAAGTAATAGGTTTCACCTGCACTCAAGGAGGGGGCATTATTCAAGGCTCCTTGTGGGTCACCTTAGAGTATGTCTTCCATAGAGACCACTCTTCAAAAGAATATCTAAAGGCTGTCTTTCTAGCTTCAAAACCCAAAGATTAATTTTATTTTTTTAAAAAGACCTAGCTAAAACATGCCTTTCTTCCTAGAAAATTTACTAAATCAATGCAGCTCAACTCTGATCACTTCCTACATTGGATTTCTTCAACATTTATTTTCTAAGTTCAGGCTGTATTATGTTGTACTTGTCAACTGATGCTAACAAGTGTGTTTATTTTGTGTTCTTCCCATGTACATATACTTCAAGGACATAAATTTAGATTTATCTCATAAATAATAATACCACGTTATTAAGATTGTCAGAGACGGTAACGTTCTTCATCAGCCCTTCCTGTGTTCACTAGCTCACTCCTAGTGTGAAAAGAGAAATTCCACATCTTGCAGAAAGCAAAATGAAGACTGAGGGGCAATGCAATGTGGTTGGAACAAATAGCAATAGTCACTGACACGGTAGGTATTAGACCTCAACATTTTCAATCCTTTATCCTTTGTTCATTCTATCAAGTCATACTGTTTCCAATTAGCTAGGAGTAATCTTTAAAGACAGAAATGATCTTCAAAAAAAATGAAAGCCTTGGGAATTCAATCAGCACTGAAATCTTCCTTCCAATGTTCTGTCTGGATGAATAATTCCATCCAAAGAGGTGTGTCTCTTTTATTTGTAAATTTTAAAGGGAGGGGATTAGTTACTTTATTAAAACCGTGCATTTAAGAGTCTAGCTCTTCTGGGCCAGAATTCTCAAAAGGGAATGGGAAATCAAGCTCAGTTTACAAGTCAGTTCTGTGTAATTGCTCAAGACTCAGAAACAACTATTTTCAGTTGATTAATTATTTGTTTCAATCTAGTCTTCACAAGGTGAAATAAAATGTTTAGGTCATATATTCACAATTGAATCACTAATTCAATAGAGCCCACATTTTTGCACAATGAAAGCAAATTAATTAATTATATTCCATCAATTTTTTGGCTTTTTGGAAAAAAAAAACTGATGAAAAAAATAATAGATTTTATGCCACAGATAATCATGGCTTGTAACATGCTAAGAGAAAAAAAATGCAAGAGTAATTTACTGAATATGGTTCCTTTCCATGGACAAAAATAGATTATTATAAACTCTAGGAAATGCTTTTTTTTTTTTTTTTCCAGTCTTGCTCTGTTGCCCAGGCTGGAATGCAGTGGCGTGATCTCGGCTTACTGCTACCTCCCTCTCCCTGGTTCAAGGGATTCTCGTGCCTCAGCCTCCTGAGTAGCTGGGATTATAGACATGCACCACCACACCCAGCTAATTTTTGTGTTTTTAGTGGAGACAGAGTTTCGTCATGTTGCTCAGGCTGGTCTCAAATTCCTGGCCTCAAGTGATCCGCCTGCCTCATCCTCCCAAAGTGCTGGAATTACAGGCATGAGCCACTACACCCGGCCTAGGAAAATGCATTTCTAAGATTTCAGTAAAATGTCCCCTTTACCAAGAAAAATGGTAACAATTCTATCACTGCTTCTATAAGAGATTCTCCTAGGTCCTCGCTCACTGAACTCTGATATCCACAAACTTCTGCTTCTTGTTCATCAAGTGGCTTCTTTCCATAGCATGCAAGCAGCATGCTACAACAGAGGCTATGGGAACACTGGGATGGTAGGAGTATTAGTATGTCAGCTCACTGACGAAACCGTGATTCTTCATGTCCTTCCTCTTGTGTAAATTACAGCAATACAAGATAACAGCAATACCTGCTTTTGTTACAGGCAAATCTCTAACCTGCTGTTGCCACATTTGGGTCTCTTTTAAACCTTTTCATCATTTAAATTAAAATACAGCAAGGAATTAAAAGGGAAGTTTGCCATTTCTCATTCGATCAGATATCCAAGAACAAAGTGAATTTCTTCAATATCGTGAGGTTCACATGGTGAACACTAAGAGATCTTTTCAGAAAGTGTTGGTTAAGTCGTTTGTCATATTATGAGTACATTTTAAAATAATATAAATGATCTTTAATCATGATTTAACATAATTTTTAATAAATTCAAATGTATATTTGTTCCTCATTGAATTTTAATGTCAGAATTTTGTAAATGAAATCAGTATGTTTCTAATTGGTTCTCTGCTGATTTTTAAAAATCATCAACCCTATGATACATTTTGGGAGTTTAGTGTAGGGAGTACACACACACATTGCATTCTGTCATTTTTTAAGTCCCCTCTAATGAATTCTTAATTACATTATTCAAAAGATCCATTATTCAGCATTCATCTCACTGCTAAATGAAAGTCTTTACCTGACATGTGAATGAAATGAGTCTAAATGCTTTCCATGCCACCTAGGGATTCTGAATAGACTTTTAGCTTAACAGCAGCAATAGGCTTCCTTTCTGCTTTAAATTTGTGTGGATTGTTTTTAGAGATAGGTTAGCTATGCAATAGTCTACCAATCTGAGCAGCACTTAAATTCCATTTTGTTCTCAGACTTACCTTGGGTCAGAAAAACTTCAAATAAGGTCAGATGATCGCTGAAGGTAGAAGAAATGCCATACACATACAAGATTTGACAATCTGTAAAAGCTTTCAGATACAAGTGTGCATCACCTACAACACTAGCTTCAGATGAGAAGAGCAAACTTCTTAAGAGCTGCTTGTACGTTTTCTCATTTCTCATTGTGAAGAAAAAAGTGGAAGCAACCAGAGAAACTCAGAGACCTTCAACTGATAACAAGATTTTTTCTTAATCACACTTGCATTGTTTTCAACAGACTACTGCATAATACTGGTAGTAAGAAATTGTCTCAGGCTTTATGTGCCTTTTGTAGCCATGCCTAAAAATGAGCCATAGTTACTACACTATTTATCAAGCAGCCCTCACGTCTCCAAATGATGCCCCCAAAAGATATCTAACAAGAACAAAAGCTGATGTAATAGTAATATATGATAGTCTGTGTTCCAGAACTCTAACTAGTTATACAGAATATAAGCAAAGCTGCTAGAGATATAGATTTAGTGAAAGCAAAGTTCATCTTCTAAATAACATAAAGCAACAAACTCAGAATCTTTGCCCTGCCTGCCCCTAGTTTCAGGAGAGGAAATTATCGAAAGCATCTAACAAGATGGGCTTACTTTAAATTTTGTTTATGTTTTGGCTTGGCTTGCTTTGGCTTGGTTTTCTAGAGTGTATGAATCACTAACTTGCTCTCTTAGGCTTGGGGTTGTGTCTATGTGCAACAAGTGACCAAGTGCAGCCCTGTGTCACACATTCAGCTATGCATAGCTAAATGACTAAATTACTTCATGTAATTGCATCTAATGTTAACAAAACCATTGAAGAAACGTTTTGGATCTCCAAGTCCATCTCAAAATATCACTTTTAGAGATAGCATAAGTTTATTAACTTGTTTAGTTCATGATTCAGTGCTCTTTCTTTACAGGAAGTAGGAAATATCCTTAGGCAAAAAAAAAAAAAATTACATTTCTCTTCCACTATTGTTTTTATAACTGCCATTGTACCTAAAATTGGAGAAGAAATTTTTCTGCACCTGCTGCATAGAGTGAAGAAAGTAACAGGGAAAGAGCTTACCGTAAAATTACTCCAAACACAGTGGGTTTGTTGTATCTTCAGGAGAAAAAATACATTTTAGTGTTGCCATATTAAGTGAATTTCTTGAAAATCAATGATAAATACACGCATTTTAAGTCAATGCCTTTGGATTTTTAAAGAATACAGAAAAAATGGCAGTCCATAATGCAGTAGCAATAGAGATGTGTCATAGAACTCGAATGTCATTAATTCAGTAGAAGTCATGAATAGGTGGAGATTTACCCTTTTCCCATTTTTGGTAAATTTAAGATTATTACATCAATGGAAGGTCCAATCTTAAAATATATTTCTGATCAGCCAGAGGCGAAGCTGAAGGTGTGGCTTTGGAGTTGCTCTGACTCCCATCCCTGCTGTATTGAAAAGAGGAATGAAAAGATAAAACTTAGAATCAGTCCTATGAGTTGTAGTTGTTTCTAGAAGATAATGCACACTATAATATACTTAGGGATTGGTTAATGAAATACCTGGCATTTTCTGATAGGAATGCAATACTTCCTAGCTGCAAACAGATTAAATAAGCAAATAAACAAATGAATAAATAAATCCATTATTTAAAATGCATAGGAGATATCAGAGAAAAACTCATGTTAATCCACTCCTCTAATAGGCAATGTATGTGAGTGCAGCTCATGGGGACTTCAGTTTCCTCACTGCAAGGAATGGGGCATCCCCTGCTGAAGATTTCCCCCCTGAACTCCAGCCTCAGCGTTCAAAGCCCTCAAAGCTAAAGGCTAACTCCACAAGTATAATAGAAGACTTCTTGGTGTAAGTCAAAATAGAAAATTTGAAAAGTATTCTTTTTTTTTGTTGCGTCTCTGCCAGATTTTGGTATCAGGATGATGCTGGCCTCATAGAATGAGTTAGGGAGGCATCCCTCCCCTTCAATTTTTTTGAATAGTTTCAGCAGGAATGGTACCAGCTCTTCTTTGTACCTCTGGTAGAATTCAGCTGTGAATCTGTCTGGTCCTGAGCTTTTCAAATGAGTCTAATCATAACAAACACATGTACATAAGGATGAAACCAGTGCAAAACTTACCAGAGCATCTGGGTACCCTTGCTTCCTGAGCCAAGGAAATAAAGATCAGCACAAATTCTATTTCTAAGATGGTGCTGCATGTGTTGGAAAAAAGTACTGTGGTAAAAAATATGATTCTATGTTTATCAGAGCCTCTTTCATTTTACAGAAGAAAACAGATCAGACTTCTCTCCCAGGGAAGGCTTGTCCCCACAGCCTGGCTAGACTGTTTTATGTCTTGCTACCCCTGTTCCAACGCAGGTGGAAAGTAGACCTTAAAATAAAAGAAGCAGACAAAGAACTTGCCAAGCTTCCACATACAACATATGCACATTTGTAGAAAATAAAAGGTATGTTTAGGGGGAAAATTGGGGCTGTTTAAGTTAAGAGTGCTGAGGGAATGAGTAACCCGTTGCTTGATGTCTGGCAATTTAAAAGGCTCTGCACAATTAGTTTTTCATCTGTAGTGCAACAATCCATATTTGTCTCTGATGCTGCCAGGGAAAATATACTAGTGCAGCCTAAGAATATCATTTAAAAGTGAAAGAAACAACCACTATTTAATTATCTTGTTTTTTCTTACAGTTATAAAGGCTGATGTTACTTAAAATCTTAAGTAATCTGATGTTACTTAAAAGCTCTTTCCCTGCTTTCGCTCAGAACCATTGTAAACATCAACTATTGTTTACAAGATGTAACCTATTACTTGGAAATATCATTTTATTATTTTTAAATGAGGTAATTTGCAATTCCCTGTACCATCATAGGTGTCTTTTTCTGAGCCTCTTTGAAAAGGAAATTTATAAAATAATAACACAGTGTGTTTTTTGTGTGACAATTTAATTTATTTTTAACAAATCGATGCTGCACTTTAACCTTCTGATTGTTTACCTTTTATGTATCTATTAGACACAGAAACTGCATTATAGAGTATTTTAGCTCTCTACTGATAAAGATAAACAGGAAGAAAGAAATGAAACTCCTTATAAAGGGCATTCATTCACAAATATAATTAGTATTCTCTTCCCTTGTTAAGAATAATAGCTGTTTTCTGTTTGTTCCTTTACATTTCAATTAAACTATCCTTAGTGTTTCATATAGAGGCAGGTTTCCTTTTGTTTTTTTTTTTCTTTTTGCCACTAGAAAGCAACATTTGAACTTCCTCCTAATCTAGTGGTACTGGCTATAACATGCTTGGATACAGCAACTAATATCAAAGCCCACTTTCTATCTTTTTGGCAATTATTCTAAATAATATGTTCTTATATTCAGGGCACTTTTAAAAACTATTTCAAATAGACTAAATACGTTAATTAAATGGTTCTCAAGATTGTTTCTCAATCCTGTTCCCACCACTCTGTGAAGCCCCAGAGGTCTTTTCAATTCCTTGAAAAGTTCTGCCATTTATTCTGAAATTATGAAATTATAAGACACAAGTGTGAGTTTCTCACAGTCATTAATGTGTTAAAGGAGATGTACAATAGAGGCGATCCTTAAAGTTTAAACTTAGAATTATTGATAGCTATAAAAGCACTCGCTCAAAACCACCTAACCTTCTTAGCTGGTTAAAAGAGTATAATCCTCTCAGTTATTAGAAGACCTTTGAAGTGAAACACAGAAACTCAGCCCTTCTGCCTATTTTTAAAACTCTCCTTGACTATAGACTAAATCACAGGGCAGTGGGGGCTGAGCCCTGTCTGTGCAGTGAGCAGCAGATTACTTTACTTGAACTTTGCTCCAGTCAGGACATTTTAAGGCTTATAAATCTTGAATCCATCTAAGTTCACCTTAAATTAGCCTTGCAAAAACACACTCCAAACTCCAGTTGTCAGCCTGGTGGCTTTTGGCCAGATGCCACTCGGCAGCCAAAACACTGATTAATTGTCATCTTCTCTTTCTCTCTCTCTTTTTTTTTTTTTTTTGTCTTAGACACAATTTTTAAAGGGGAGAAAAAATAATATGCAAACAAATTTGATTTGGGTAGCAGCTATAGCTGAATAGTGGTATTGTTAGCAGGTACATTTTATATTTAAAATTTATTTGATGAAAATAGAGAGCCAGGCAGCTTAGCTGTGTATATATATTCAATAATGCCATCTACTGCACAAGAAATCTGGAGCTGGGCCAAGAAGCCATGCCAAGATACAACAGATTTTTCAATTTTCCAGCAAATAGAAACAAAATACTGGTTTCAGAAGGTGTACTCACCAAACACTTCCCAATGTGTTTCTGATTTGTGGTCAGAATGTTTTTACTGCTGGTGCCCTGCACTTTTGAGACATTTATTTCCTAAAAGAAAGATTCCTTTCTATAAACCTCAACTGTCTGTTTTTCAAAGCAATTTAAAATCAAACACACAAATAAAATTCTTAACATATGGAAACTTTCATATAAGGCCTTACGTATTCAGAGTTAAAATTGTTTTATAAACTGTAATGCTTTGCAGATGAAAATACAGAAAGGATGACTGTTTTTAGCACTAATGCTTTTTGACAGCGTTAAACCTTGTTTTAGTAATTGACATCAAAATGTTTGGTGGTTTTAAATAGACTATTAATAAAAATGGCATGTTTTAAGTTTTTTAGAAATTGTGCTTAATACTGTGAAGTGGGATAAAATTGCAAATGTAATACAGTGTTTTTATTATTTAAAAAATCTTTATAACAAAACAATCCTGATTCTTCTCCCATGTCTCCAGAGAAACTTCTGAAGCTCAAAGCGAGAAAATGTTTCCTCCTCATCCATCCTCAGATTCTCTACTGAAATAGACCTTCTACAGATCCCAGTTTGGAAAAAGACAAAACAAAACAAACAAAATTAAAAAAAAAAAAAACTAGCATCTTTTGCCACGAGTCCCTAGATGGCTGCTAAATTCAACTGGATCTCATGGCACCATGAAAATGTACTCAAACATCTCTGTTATGAACTTGGAAAAATAAACAATATTAGAAGAAGTGAATTTTTGTGCCACCTCTGTCATAAATCATGTTGTATCCAGAAAACCACCTAAAACTTTTCTGATATGCAAAAGGGAAATAATAATATTTACTCTGCCAATATGGAAAGACTATTGGGATGAGCTTATGAAATACTCTGTGAAAATCTTAGTAATGAAGGCAAAATTATTTAATTTAATTTAAGGCAGCAAGCATCTACCGAGCACCTATCAGCTCTCATCTACAATGCATGGAAGAGACGAAATGGATATGAACATGATGAATCTTACCCTTGTGGAAATTTTGAAGAATGAATTGAAAATGAAAGTACAATATAGTCTGAAGTTCAATCTAGAGATTCATTTGGTTCATAGGGAAAAAACAATGAGAAAAGAAATGAAGGAAGAAAACGGCACTGTGTGTTTCTGGAACTTGAAATGATCCAGCATTGCAGTTTGAATATAGATTGGTAGGTAGAAACAAATATGACTGAGTTTATGGTACATAAAGAAACATTGTAAAAGATTGTCATTCATTTATTCATTCAACAAATATTTATTGAGTGCCTGTCATGACCCTGGACTATACTAGTTGGTCAATAAACAAAGGTGAAATAAAAATATCTACTCCTCTACCTCCTTGTATTCATATCTAGGGTTGGAGACCTTGGAGCTGATTAAATAGGACATTCGAAAGATGTAGCACAGGCCAGATGTGGTGACTCATGCCTGTAATCCCAGAACTTTGGGAGGTCAAGGCAGGAGGATTGCTTGAGCCCAGGAGATTGAAACTACCCTGGGCAACATAACAAGACCCTACCTCTAATTTAAAAAAAAAAAAATGTAGTTCACATTTCCTAGAGACTACTCTGATTTCAATGTGGGTGGTGGACTCCAGGGATGAGAAATGGAGATTGATGTTAGTACACAGGCCTTTCTTTCTCCTGCCTCTAGGTCCCTCTGTGCCCACTTTCTACTTTGTTACTAAGCTTTTTATTATGTTGATAAGAACAATGGGAGTGATAAAACTGCCAAACTGGACAGCACAAGGATAACGAAGAGGATTTACTTTGGAAATGGACAGAACTATTAGGTATTTCTACAAAAGGCAGAGGGGGAGGCAGAAGAGTTAAGAACCACTGACTTATGGGTTTTGTTTGTTTGTTTGTTTGTTTGTTTTAGACAGAGTCTCTCTATGTCGCCAGGCTGGAGTGCAGTGGCGCCATCTCAGCTCACTGCAACCTCCGCCTCCCAGGTTCAAGTGATTCCCCTGCCTCAGCCTCCCAAGTAGCTGGGACTACAGGCATGCACCACCATGCCCAGCAAGTTTTTTGTATTTTGGTAGAGATGGGGTTTCACCATGTTAGCCAGGCTAGTCTCAATCTCCTGACCTCGTGATGCACCTGCCTCAGCCTCCCAAAGTGCTGGGATTACAGGCGTAAGCCACCACGCCCGGCCCAGCTTATGTTTTTAGAAGTGTTTTAGGTTAGAGATGGAGATGTTAGAAGGAAGAAATTTTGAGATGAGTAGCTGCTGTCCATGTAAAGGATATTGAGAATGGCAGATATGAAAAAGAAATATTTAAATGGTATAAAGAAATGCAAACATTGACCCTGATTATTCTTCAAATTTTATTAGAAAAACAAAGGAACATGGTGGAGACAATGCTGAGACTGGAATTCTGATTTGGGAAGGAATGTAGACCTCAGAAATTGATGTTTCAGGCTGAGACCCAGACATTTGTGTTTGCCAACATGAAAAGAAGTATAAAAAATTTTCTTAGGAATTTATATCAGTCAACAAATACTGAGGAATTTTAGAGTACAGAGATCTCATTCTCAAGGAGACTACATTTTAATAGGGCTGGTATTTGTAACAATGTAACATGTTTTAAAAATTATGATTAAATATTGTAGCTCAATTAGTCATTTCCCAATGTATATATATTTCAAAACATATTGCATGTGACATATATTTTTGTCAATTAAAAATTAAAAAATATAAAACAATAAAATTGACAAAAATTTATATATTTATAGTATACATTGTAATGTTTCAATATATGTATACATTGTGACATGGCTAAATCAAGCTAATAAGCATATCCATTGCCTCACATACTTATTTTTTTGGTAAGAACATTTAAGATCTACTTTCTTAGCAATTTTCAAGTATACAATACATTATTATTAATATTAACTATGGTTACCATACTGTATAATATATCTCCTGAACTTCTTCACCCTAACTAAAACTTCAAACCCTTTGACCAACATCTTCTCATCAGCCCTCCCTCACCCTGGTCTGTGGCAACCACCATTCGACTCCCTGCTTCTAAGAGTTCAACTTTTTTAGATTACACATGCAAATGAGATCATGCAGTATATATCTTTCGGTGCCCAGCTTATTTCACTTAGTGTAATGTCCTGCAGTTTCATCCATGTTGCTGCAAGTAAGGATTCCCTTCATTTGTAATCGGAATAGTATTCCATTTTGTATATATGTCACATTTTCTTTATCCATTCATCCATTGAGAGACTCTTAGGTTGACTCTATATCTTGGCTACTGTGAATAATGCTGCAATGAATGAGGGAGTGTAGATTATCTCTTCAACATAATGATTTATTTTTTATTATAATTTTATTTTAGGTTCAGGGGGTACATGTGCAGGTTTGTTATATAAGTAAACTCGTATCATAGGTGTTTGGTGTATAGATTATTTCATTACCCAGGTAATAAACATAATACTCAATAGGCATTTTTTTTCTGATTCTCTCCCTCCACCCGTCCTCCACCCTCAAGCGGACCTTGATGTCTGTTGTTCCGCTCTTTGTGCTCATGTGTTCTCGTTGTTTAGCTATCACTTATAAGTAAGAACATGCAGTATGTGTTTTTTTTGTTCTTGTATTAGTTTGCTAAAGCAATGGCCTCCAGCTCCATCCATGTTGCTGCAAAGGACATGATCTCTTTTTTTTTTATGGCTCTGTAGTATTCCATGATGTATATGTGCCACATTTTCTTTATTTAGTTTACTGTTGATGGGCATTTAGATTGATTCTGTTTCTTTCCTTTTCTTTTTTTTTTTTTTTTTTTTTTTTTGAGACGGAGTCTTGCTCTATCGCCCAGGCTGGTGTGCAGTGGCATGATTTCAACTCACTGCAAGCTCCACCTCCCGGGTTCATGCCATTCTCCTGCCTCGATTCTATTTCTTTACCATTGTGAATAGTGCCATGATAAATATATATTAGTAGCATAACATGTGTCTTTATGGTACAGCATACTGATTTCATTCCCTTTGTATGTATGACTAGAAATGTGATTGTTAAAGTGGTAGTTCTAGTTTTAATTTTTTTGAGGAAATTCTATAATGTTTTCCATAACAGATGTGCTAATTTACATTCCCACTAACCATACACAACAGTTCTCTTTTCTTCACATCCTCACCAATATTTGTCTTTTTGATAATAGCCATTTTGTCTTTTTGATAATAGCCATTCTAACAGCTAGGAAGTGATATCTCTTGCTGCTATGTAAGTAAGTCATGGTGCAGGGAGGAGGGTATTGTAAAGATTGACAAAAAATTTATATATTTATAGTATACATTGTAATGTTTTGTCTTTTTGATAATAGCCATTCTAACAGTTATGAAGTGATATCTCTTGCTGCTATGTAGGTAAGTCATGGTGCAGGGAGGAGGGTATTGTAAAGACCACGCAACCAGTTGGGAGGACAATGGTGCAGTCCAATCTACTGGTGGCTTGGGAAGATGTGTGTGTTTGAATGGAGAGAGGGTGGGTATGAGGTAGGAAGTCCAGAGTTTTGTGTTGGTCGTGATAATTGATCATGACCTGTTAGATATTAATATAAGAAGAACAAAATGTCTACTTGGGAAAGATCTGGGTGAGAGGTGTAAATTTGAACTTCATCAGAACAAAGATATTATTTGAAGCCAAGCCTGTAGAAAGAGAAAGGAAAAGGTGAAGAACAGAGACCTGAAAAATTCTGACATTGAAAAGTCTGGTACAGAAGGGAAAACAAGGAAAGGAAATTGAGCAAAAGTCACCTTGAGTAGAAGATCAAGAGTAAAAGAGTAGTCAAATAGTTTATATACCGGTGAAAGGTCATAAAAATAAAAGCCAAAAATTATTATTGGCTTGTCAAGATGAGGACAATTGATGACTTTGACAAAATTCACTTAGTACTGTCATGGGGATGACTGAACTGAAGATGGAAGGAATTGAAGTAGCAACAGTGCAAATAGACTCTCTGCCAGCCACTCTATTAATTAAAAGGATTTTACTCCATTCAAAGGGATATTCTTCCACTCATACACGCCCTGCATGCCATTTCCTCTCCCTTTCTCTTGGAATTTGCCTCTGTGATATTTCTCTCTCAGCCCCGAAACATTAACTTCTCATTCATGCAATAAACCTTCCTAATTAAGCCAGTATAATATGGCTTAATTTTCACTTATCTTAAAAATATTTCCCTTAATCGTACTTTTTCATTCCAATGACTGCTCTAGTTTTCTACTTTTTTTCTGTCCAAATTACAAGGTGAAAATCAGGTTTTAATCCACATCAAATTTATCAAGAAATTAGACTTATCCTTAGAAAGAGGGCAGAAACATGACCCCCTGGTGGATTTTGTGCCTACTATGGGTCAGGTAGGCTGAAGAACAACTGAAATAGATTAATTGCCAGCATAAACACAGGATCAGGAATTCACAGGGATCACCATTCCAGGATTAGAGAAGAATCCGTTTGCCTCATGATTGGAACATGCTGCTGAAATTCTACAGAAGTGGCAGGCATCAGAGAAAGAGAAATATTGAGTACTTAAGTCAGAATCCAAAGACCCAGTACTAGAGAAAATTCATGGACTCAAAACCACCAGGATCTCCACCATGGTGACTGACTGTTTTGTAGTGGTTAAAAAGCAAAGCAGAGAATGTCTGAATGTGTTAAATGCCTCATTGTGCACCAATGAACAAAGAATACTCCCTCATATTTAAAAAAAATCAGATTTGAGAGACAGCCATTACAGTCCACACAACAGAAAATCAGAATAATTTGGAGTTGGCCCTTTTGTGAGGAATTGTAGTAAAAAAATGGACAGTCTTATCTGTCATCTTAAAACTCAGGGACCCTTATGGGCCGGGCGCGGTGGCTCACGCTTGTAATCCCAGCACTTTGGGAGGCCGAGGAGGGCGGATCACGAGGTCAGGAGATCGAGACCACGGTGAAACCCCGTCTCTACTAAAAATACAAAAAATTAGCCGGGCGTGGTGGCGGGCGCCTGTAGTCCCAGCTACTCGGAGAGGCTGAGGCAGGAGAATGGCGTGAACCCGGGAGGCGGAGCTTGCAGTGAGCCGAGATCGCGCCACTGCACTCCAGCCTGGGTGACAGAGCGAGACTCCGTCTCAAAAAAAAAAAAAAAAAAAAAAAAAAAAAAAACTCAGGGACCCTTAGTTTTCTCACTATTCAAAAAGTTAGCTAATCAGACCTAAGGAGGAAGAAAGACAACCATGGATGCCCTCAAGAACGGAAATTGCGTTCATGAAACACTGCAGGTAGAGGTGAACCTCCTGAAATAAGCCCTTCAGCAGGAGAGCTCCTAGTGTGTCTGGAATTGGTGGGTTCTTGGTCTCACTGACTTCAAGAATGAAGCCGCGGACCCTCGTGGTGAGTGTTACAGTTCTTAAAGATGGTGTATCCGGAGTTTGTTCCTTCAGATGTTCAGAAGTGTCCAGAGTTTCTTCCTTCTGGTGGGTTCGTGGTCTCACTGACTTCAGAGTGAAGCTGCAGACCTTCACAGTGAGTGTTACAACACATAAAAGCAGCGGCAGACCCAAAGAGTGAGCAGCAAGATTTACTGTGAAGAGCAAAAGAACAAATCTTCCACACATGGAAGGGGACCCCAGCGGGTTGCCAGGGCTGGTTCGGGCAGCCTGCTTTTATTCCCTTAACTGACCCCACCCACATCCTGCTGATTGGCCTATTTTACAGAGAGCTGATTGGTCCGTTTTGACAGGGTGCTGTTTGGTGCATTTACAAACCTTGAGCTAGACACAGAGTGCTGATTGGTGCATTTACAATCCTACAGCTAGACACAAAAGTTCTCCAAGTCCCCACTAGATTAGCTAGACACAGAGCACTGATTGGTGAGTTTACAAACCTCTAGCTAGACACAGAGTGCTGATTGGTGCATTCACAATCCTCCAGCTAGACAGAAAAGTTCTCCAAGTCCCCACCCATCCCAGAAGCCCAGCCGGCTTCACGTCTCACGGGCACTCGCCTGAGGCACCTAGCCCGGACACTCTGGCAGCCCAGAGGGAGCTCCTCCCCAGATCAAGCCCAGCAGGCGCTGGCTGGCCAGCCGGCCAAGTGCGGGGCCGCCAAGCCCGCGCCCACCCGGAACTCTCGCATGCCTGCGAGCGCCAGCAGTCCTGGCTCCTGCCCGCGCTTCTCACTCCACACCTCCGCACAGCCAGAGGGAGCCGGCTCCGGCCTCGGCCCCCACAGTGCAGTGGCAGCCAGAGCGGACGCCGAGGCCCAGGAGGCACGGAGAGCGAGCGAGGGATGCTAGTGCTACCACGTTGTCACCTCTCACTAGTAAGTACTGATAATCAGGTTTCCCACTCTTTGCCAGGAAATCTCCTAAAATCAACTTAGATCAAGTTTGGAGAATGAGCCTACCAATTTTCTTCTAGTGTAGCAGGAAAGATCACAAACAGAATAGCAATGACTACTAATGCTGTCTCTGGCCCTTTGCAGACACCAGAAGAGGTGGAGTTGGTCCATATTTACAACATTTGTTGCAGACAATGAAACAAATTTAGTCCATACTCCTCAAATTGCCAGAAGTAATGTTATTTGACCCAACAGGAGGGAGAAAGCAGAATTTGTGTGGAGAGTAAGATGCTGATGTTTGGACGTGCAGAGAAGAAGAGTTTCCATATAACAGGAAAATGTATCATTAATTCTCCTTTGTTGTTGTTGTTTTTGAGACGGAGTCTCATTCTTGTCACCCAGGCTGGAGTGCAAATGGCGAGATCTCGGCTCACTGCAACCTCCGCCTCCTGGGTTCAAGTGATTCTCCTACCTCAGCCTCCCAAATAGCTGGGATTATAGGTGCCTGCAACCAGGCCCAACTAATTTTTTTTTTTTTTTTTTTTTTGGTATTTTTAGTAGATACGGGGTTTCAACATGTTGGCCAGGCTGGTCTCGAACTCCTAACCTCAGGTGATCCACCAGCCTCGGCCTCCCAAAGTTCTGGGATTACAAGCGTGAGCCACCGCACCTGGCCAGGTATCATTAGTTCTCTAGGGGAAAACACAGGAGTCTAATAAACTAACCTCTTCTTTGCTTTACCCCACAGCCCTTTTTCCTTTCTCTCCAGCTTGTAAGGAAGAGTCTAGATATTCCCGCATAGCACTAGGTTCTTCTAAGGGACAATACTGGAAAAAGAAGAAATTACAAGCTGGGGAGAAAGATATAATAGAGTTTAGTTTTGAGAAGGGATGCAGTGCTTGAGAGAAGAAGCTGTCATCCACATGAACCATGATAAAGAGACAGAGATTGGATGGAGGAATTTAAGATATAATTCCTTTTTATTAGTAATATTTTTTCTGTCCTTTGGTATTTATTAAAATATTGAGTAGGTTATAACTGATTAGATGAGACTGAAAGTTCTGGGTTTGGTTTTGTTTTTTGTTTCTTGATTGCTGTTTCTTTGAATGTAATTCCATGTAGTAACTGAGTTCCCATTTTTATTTTGGTTATATTCTTGATAATCCAAACAAGATAAAATAAGAAACTAACCTGGGCTGTCGCTGTAATGATTTTGAGAATGGGATACAATGAATATTTACATGTTTCATTAGACAGAATAAGATGATTGCCTTGGACATAAGGAAAGAAGAGAAAAAAATAATCTAAGATGTTTACCTAGGTTAGTCGATTGGCTCAGTGAGAATAGCAACAACTATGGGGTTTGAGGAAGAAAACTAATAACCTAAGTTGAAGACAACCAGTAGGCAATGGGATATCAATGTTTGCAGCTTATGACAGAGCCAGAGCCAGAACTTCCCCTGCATGCTGGTGAAAAATAAACCCATGGGAAGAGATGAGATTCCCTAAGGCAGACGGATCAGTTAGGATCTCTAGAGGAATCCAAGGGCACCCTGAGATAGTTAATTGGACAATTGTTAATTAAAATTCTAAAATGTTAGCCACAATTAATGTTCTTCAGATAATGTTGCAGTGCAAAATAAAGAAAATAGCTATCAACTATTAATAATAACATATGTTATCATTAGCATAGCAACTATGCTATGATTGTTTGCTTTCCTTATCCTATGCCAGCCCTTTTACCTATGCAGAGTTTTGGATCTGATGGAGTGACTCATATGTTTATTCTCATAGATTCTAAGCAATTGGTGGTCATGTCTTCATTGGATTAGCACAGTTTTCTAAGGATAATTAGGCAAAGGAGTTTCAAGTGATACCCCAGTGATGCCTCTAAGTTCCAAACACAGTCTCTTTTATTCTACTAAGTAACAGTAACTCAATTTATTTCTAGTTATTGTGACAAATCACCCAGGACAGTGTAGTGATCTCCATCTTCTCTGCCTGATGGTTCAGCAGCATGAGACGCCCAAAATGTCCTGGGAATAGTTTTAGCTTCCAGTTCATTGGGAAGATGTTGATATTGACTCATGGAAGCATTTGGGCATTATGACCTTCAAATTATTGAACCATATTATTTGGGACAGGATGCAAAATTTCTTCTACTGTGTGAATAATTGGGGTGGGCAGTGGGGGTGGGGCGGCGCTAACCACTGTGATTCATGCTTTCAATCCCAGAACTTTGGGAGGCCAAGGTGGCAGGATTGCATGAGCCCAGGATTTCATGATCAGTCTGGGCAACATAGTGAGACCCCATCTGTACAAAAAAAAAAGAAAAGAAAAATTAGCCAGGCATAGTGGTGCATACCTGCAGTCCCAGCCACTTGAGAGGCTCAGGCCAGAAGGCAGGAGAATCGCTTGAGTCTGAGAGATCAAGGCTGCAGTGAGCTGTGATTGTGCCACTGCACTCCAGCCCGGGTGAGAGAGTGAGACCCTGTCTCAAAAAAAATTTTTTTAAAAAAAGGAGTAATTGGTGAGAAGAGCCACTTCCACCTCTATGCTTTAACTCGCAGACTTACACATCCTATCAATTAAGCCAAAATTGGCTGCTGGATTAAAACATATACCTCACTATGTAGGAATAGCATCCTCATCTCACAAGGTGTCGTCTCCTTGTTTGAACTGTAACTGAGCCTTTAGTGGGCCATTTCACTGTTCTTTCAAACTGGCTACCATTGCTATAAAATGCATTCCTAGTCAGAGAAGACATATAGGGGAAAATGGCAGTTGATCAAGTCATTCTACAAGTTCATGAATAGTGCTGCTTGCAGGAGCATTGCAGGCAGGGAAGGTAAATCTTTATGTAGAATATGTAGTTGTACCCATGAGAGCTGCCTTCTCTGATGGGAGGGGTCAACTTTTTTTTAGGGCCACCCTTGAGTAGGACTGGAGTGCAATATACATTCATTACCTTCCATCTTTTCTGCCAGCAGAGCTCTGATTTTCTTCTGAGAAGTCGTATCCATGTGCCAGAAAACAAGTAGGGTTACTATTACCCAGTCACAAGAGATGAGTATTACAAAAAAAAATTACAAAAAAAATTAGAACACTAGACTGTTCAAAGCCAGTCTTGATTTTGTTTTTCCTTGCTAGGATAAGTAATAAAATTTTAACTGAGACTTAATAGAATATGCTGAGGGACTTCTTGGAAATGAGTCCTCCTCCTAAAAGGTTATGTATAAAAGGAACAGACCCTTTCTGGCCTCTGCATGTTGTTACGTGCATTTGACACCCGGATCTAAAGCAAACATCTTGAGAAAATGAAGGACACTAGCTTAAGTGCATAAGCTAACAAAGTGAGGATGGCATACTGGAAAGATGAAAACAACCTAGATCCTTGATAATGTTGTTAAGCCACTGAATTAGTCACTCATGGAATTGCTTTGCCTCTAAAGTTATTGTGTGCAAAACAAGAAACAAAACTCCAATATGTGGAAATGACTGAATGAAGGAGGTAGGGCAAAGGGCAAAGGTAAGGATCTTACCCTTCCAGTCTAGAAATCTAGAAGTTTGGCAGCCTTGCAGAGGTAGGGAAGAAAAAGATGATTAGGTCATAGGACTAATAAAATCAGTCTCTCACTGAATGATCTATAAAAGATAAAGGAGTCAAACTGGAACAAATATTATTTGTGATTATGGGTGGTTTCTTTCACTCAAGTCTATTTTTTTTAACCCAAATCTACTTTTAAAGCCTTCATGTAGAGACCATTAAAACTGAGAACTAAGGGGTTGATCAGTACACCAAATCTAAGTACTGATAATTCTTTCTTTCTTTCTTTCTTTCTTTCTTTCTTTCTTTCTTTCTTTCTTTCTTTCTTTCTTTCTTTCTTTCTTTCTCTCTCTCTCTCTCTCTCTCTCTCTTCCTTCCTTCCTTCCTTCCTTCCTTCTTTCTTTCGAGACAGGGTCTCACTCTGTCACCCAGGCTGAAGTACAGTGGCATGATTTTGGCTCACTGCAACCTCTGCCTTCCAGGCTCAAGCGATCCTCCTACCTCAGCCTCCCAGGTATCTGGGACTACAGGCATGTGCCACTATGCCCAGCTAACTTTTGTATTTTTGATGGAGATGAGGTTTCACCATGTTGCCCAGGCTGGTCTCGAACTCCTGACTTCAGTTGATCCACCTGCCTCGGCCTCCCAAAGTGTAGGATTACAGGCGTGAGCCCCTGGGCCCGGCCGATAATTCTGCTAATGTAAGAGTGACTGTGGACTCCTCACTGTCATTACAACATTGGCATCATATGAGAGTTTATTAGAATCTCAAGCTCTATCTAGATTTACTTAATCAGAACCTGAATTTTAACAAGATTCCCAAGTGATTGATAAGAACATTAAAATTTGAGAAGCATTTTTAAGGCAAAACTTTTGTGTGTAGTTATTAGCACATAGAATTGACTAGAAAAAAAATAGATGAGGCCGGGCGCGGTGGCTCACGCTTGTAATCCCAGCACTTTGGGAGGCCGAGGCGGGCGGATCACGAGGTCAGGAGATCGAGACCACGGTGAAACCCCGTCTCTACTAAAAATACAAAAAAAAATTAGCCGGGCGTGGTGGCGGGCGCCTGTAGTCCCAGCTACTCGGAGAGGCTGAGGCAGGAGAATGGCGTGAACCCGGGAGGCGGAGCTTGCAGTGAGCCGAGATCGCGCCACTGCACTCCAGCCTGGGTGACAGCAAGACTCTGTCTCAAAAAAAAAAAAAAAAAAAAAAAAAAAGAAAAAAAATAGATGAAAAGCTTATTAGGTTCGTAAGGGAAATGTATTCCCACTGAGTTTTCTATTGCTTGCTGCTTAATGCAAACTCATTTGTACAGCAGGAATAGTTTTTGAATGGAAACGGCTTAAACATACTTATAGCCTCTTTTTTGTTTAGTATAGTAAATATTTTCGGATTTTTGAAAACTATAAAGAGCATTAGCATTAGGATTCTGAGATCAGTAATTCTGTAAGATGCAGAAATAAGTATAAGTGAGGCTTTGGAATATGAAATGTTTAAATAACTGTTTAAGAAGACAATAAAGTCAATATCACATGAAAGGAACATGATTAGCTTACAAGTGCAAGCAACTCAATGTCATTGTCAGGCACTATCTAGGTACTGGGAGTAAAAAATATGAATGGCATAATCCTTGCCTGAATGAAACACACAATCTAAATAAACTGTAAACCAATTATCAGATTAAAATGAGCAGTCAAAAATAAGGGGTATGTTTTGGTAGTCTTTGACATATACATCTCCAAACAACAGACAGAAGCCTCATAGTGAGCTTTACAATTTTTTTAAGTTAAAAAATAAAAACTTTCCAGCATACATTATTCTTCTTCTGCAAGCAGTACCACAGTATTTTTTAAGGTGCCAACTGTCCCCTATATTTGATGTATGTGGTTCAAGTTAAGCTACACCATTGCTCCAAGGTAGAGGCATGAGATACAGGTCTGGCCAATCAGAGAAGGGTATAGTATTGTTTTCAGCTATCATCCTTCCCTCCAACATCTCCCCAACTCAAGAGGAAGAAATCATTCACTAGAGTAGTAAGTCTGGGCAACCAGAAAAATGATTCCCTTTGTAGTGATAGAAATGTCAGTAAGTGAAGAGCATTTGGGAAGGAAGATGAAGAATTCCACTTTAGATAATGAGATTTAATTTAAAATGTTATTATTTCTTTTTGATTATTAAAGTAATGCTTGGTTTTGCAGATAATTTTGAATATAGGCCAAAGTGGAAGGAAAACATTTAAAATACTTTCTGAAACACCTATTCTGTATCCTTGCAGTTAACCTATGATTTTTCTCCTTTTAGCTTCTAATATAATAAGTTACAAAAATTGATTATTTTTAACATTTAAGCAAACTTACATGGCCTTGCACGAACAAACTCAGCTTGTTTTGTCTCTCTCTCTCTCTCTCTCTCTGCCCCAACCCCCTTCCTTTTCTCCCTCGCTCCCTCTGTTTGGTTACACAAACTGTTGAATTTAATCACTAATATTTTGTTTTGCATCTATGTTTATGTATGAGGTTGGCATAAGATTTTCTTTCTCATCTTTGTCAGGCTTTGCTGCCAAGGTTAAATCGGTCTCATAAAATGAATTAGGAAATATCTTCATATACTCTGAAATACTTTGTTTAAAATTATTTTATCAAAAAATTAAATAAAATTATCACATTAATTCATTGAATGTTTGGAATAACTTATTAGTAAAATTGCTTAGGCCTGAAGTTTTCTTTGTGCAACAATTTTAAGCTACCAATTTAATCCTGTTAAAAGTGCTGAACGTCTCCACATATCCATTTGTATCTATTCTCATACACATTCTCATCATTTACTTTGTAGAATTATGTTGGTGTAAAAATTTGTCCTCTCATTTAAGTTTTCAAATTTCTTGCCACAAAGATGTTCCTACTCTCTTATATTTTTACCACTGTATTTTCTATATTTATGTCCCTTTTCACATTACTAGTGTTGTTTTAGCTTTTCTCGATTTATCATGAGATTTTCCATAGGTTTGGAAATTTTATCAATTTTTTTTTGGGGGGGGCGGGTAGGAGGTCGGTTGAAGGGCAAAATATATCTTATTTGATCCTTTATATATTTTGTTTGGTTTCATCAATTTTTTTCTTCCATTTTATATTTTCCTTCCTTCAAGTTCCTTTAGATGTATACTGGTCCTGCTTCCCTGACTTGATCATGTGTGCATTAATTGTCAGCCTTTCTTCTTTTCTAACTTGGGCATTTTAAGTTTATGAATGTCTCTCTAGATACTGCCTACCTGCATTCCATAAGTTTTTATACGTAATATTTTCATTATTATTCTTGTTCTTTTTTTTTTTTTTTTTTTTTGAGACAGAGTCTCGCTCTGTCACCCAGGCTGGAGTGCAGTGGCGCAATCTCGGCTCACTGCAAGCTCCGCCTCCCGGGTTCACGCCATTCTCCTGCCTCAGCCTCCCCGAGTAGCTGGGACTACAGGCGCCCGCCACCACGCCCGGCTAATTTTTTCTTTTTGTATTTTTAGTAGAGATGGGGTTTCACCGTGGTCTCGATCTCCTGACCTCGTGATCTGCCCGCCTCGGCCTCCCAAAGTGCTGGGATTACAAGCGTGAGCCACCGCGCCCGGCCTATTCTTGTTCTTAAACATTTTCTAGTCATCACCATGATATTGCCTTTTATCTATGATTTATTTAGATATGCATTTAAAAAGTTCACAACATGTTATAGCTATTGTCTTTCAGTACACACAAAAGCAATTTTCCATGTCCTTCTGCTGAACTGTCCAACTTTCTGCGTTTCCTTAATATTTGGCCTTATTATTATTATTATTATGTTTTTTTTTTTTTTCAGACAGTTTCTCTCTGTTGCCCAGGCTAAAGTTCAGTGGCACAATCTTGGCTCACTGCAACTTCTGCCTCCCAGGTTCAAGCAATTCTCCTGCCTCAGCCTCCCTAGTAGCCGGGATTACAGGGACCCACCACCACGCCTGGCTAATTTTTATATTTTTAGTAGAAACGGAGTTTCACCATGTTGGCCAGGGTGGATGCGAACTCCTGGACCTCCAGTGATCTGACTGCCTCAGCCTTCCAAAGTGCTGGTATTACAGGCCTGAGCCACTGCACCCGGCCTCAAGGTAACTCTCTAAAAAAATTTTTTATTCAGTTTTTTAGGCTTTCTTAAGAGGAACAATCAGATTACATATTCTTTATTTTGCGATTGTGACACTTCAAATTTTTTGAATTATTTTTTGTGTAAGATGTGTATTTTGTGATAAAATCCTGAAATAGTATCTTAGCACTAGTGCTTTATTTTATAACATTTTCGTGAAAACAAGACATTAGTTCAAAAACAATTAAAATTTAGAAAATTCTTGTCTGCTTAATGGCAGATATTTCAAAAATCACTGAGTTTGATTAGTAATTCTCATGATTTGTTAGCTTTAAACAAAAAGTTGTTCATTGTAGTAGAAAAATAAACATCGACAAAAAGAAATTTATTTAAATATAGCATCTTTATAAGAAATGTAAACTTTATGACTTCAGAAAATATTCTTTGAAAAATTGTGGGTATTGTTTTTAAGATTAATGACATGCTTAAGTTTAAAATAAATCTCTTTTAAATTGTCCAAAAATACAAATGCAGCAAGCAAAATAAAGATGTTGAAATATTTTATTTAATCTAAATTTAACATCCAGAAAAATAACAAAATACTTACATAAATTACACTCATGAGAGAAAAATATATTCAAAAATGGGTATTCTGAAACTTTAAAAACCTATTTTATGATTTAATAAATTTGAACCTTAGCAGACAGAGCATACCAAAGAATTACAATCGAATAGGATGCCTAACTTGCACTGACATTTGTGTTGTCTTATACTTCCACGTTGTTGGTATCAGGATTTTAAGATCTTACATGACCAAGATGAATTAAAATTACAAATAGAATTAAGGTTGTTAATCAGCTGACCTTGTAATAGGGAGATCGTCCTGGATTATCTAGGTGGATCCAGTGTAATTATGGAGATCCTGAAAAGATGGAAGAGGAAGGCAAAAGAGGGGTCAGAGTGAGAGAAAGGCTTGAAGATACTATGTTTTAAAGATGGAAGAAGGGGCCTGGCGACAAGCTAGAATCTGGAAAAGACGAAGAAATAGATCTCCCCTAGAGCCTTCAGAAGGAATGCAGCCCTTCAGATGCCGTGGTTTTAGTCCGGTGATACCTATGTCACACTTCTGATCTCCATGACTACATAGTGATAAAGTTGTGTTGTTTAAGCCACTAACTGTGTAATAAATCGTTACAGCAGAAATAGAAGACTGATACAACACCAATTCTTTAAATGCATTAAGGCATCTTGCAAAGACCAGCTGGTAGACTCTATCTGAAAAGATTATAATTAAAGATATTTCAAACTGGTAAATTTGTATATAATGGAAATGTCAGCTTTCTGCATTCTTATCAAACTTACTTGAAGACAGATACTATTTTTATGATAGAATCATAAATGGCTACCTAGGTTATCTTTCTATATGAAAACTTAAACAGGAAGATATAATTTGTCAAGCTGATTCTCATGGGAACATCATAAAATGGATTATTGTTGGTTAAATTGGACATTCATACATCGATGCCATTATCCCCATACCTTTTTCAACAAGGTAATAGTTCATCTAAAGAACTACAATTTTGAGATTCACTATGGAAGTTTGTTGTCACCAAGAATTCAAATAATGCTTTTAAAATAATAATATTAATAAAAACCTTCCTTTAATATTTCTGAGCCAGAGATGTTACTATTCTACCAGGTTTATACTTTTAGAGGTCAAATTACTTTAGGTAAAAGAGAAAAATGCTCAAAATTGTGTTTTAGGGAAAAAAAAGTAGCAAGATAAGAAGCAGTTTGGACTTCTAGCGAAGATGACTTTGTAAGTTCATACTTTTGGTTAAACCCATGTTTCCAAACACATTGTGATGACAAAATATAAAGCAATAAAATAAAGACCCAACCTGGAACAAAAAGAAGATAACTTCCCTGTAGAGCACACAAACAACACAAAGAGTAGACAGAAGCAATGAACCTGCACGACTCAAGGTCTGGAGAAAGCAGAGGCAGCCAATACTTAGCTCATGTAGAGAACTGGAATTAAAATATTTCATATGGATTAAGGGGATCCCTCGAAACCTAGGGATTTTGTGGATTCCCTGATGCTAATAATATGGGAACTGGAACTGTGCTTATATGCTTTCATGCCCAGGGAAGCAGGTGAAAATACACACAGCATCACAAGGAAACTGAAATAAATTGTTTGGGACTCATACGCAAGAGCCCCAACAGTGCCTTAGTGCAGAATGCATTTCAAGACTTGGTTATGGGTTTGGAACTACAGTAAATGAAACACCATGAGACAGAAAGTTATGGAGAAAGAGTAAGAGTGAAAGCAAGAGAGAGCAACAGTGGGAGAGAAAGTAAGAGAGATCCTACAAAAAAACATTAAAAAGATAGTCAAAAGTATACAACCAGAGATCAATTCTTCTTAAGTGAAATCAAAATAATAGAACAGTCTGAAAAATATGCTTTTAAAGCATATGTTTAGGAGGCTGAAAAATCTAACATTCATACAAAATAAATAATTAGCTTGAGGATATTAAGGGAATAAATTTGAAATCTTAGATGAAACAAAGTTATTAAAATACAAAGATGTATACCTAGAATAAACTCCAAACTGAGCAGAGAAAAAAAAAAAAGATGAAACAACAGATTTCTCAGGGGCTAACCCAGAATATAGCACACAGAGGACAAGAGTAAAAGAAAGAGAAGGAGGAGGAGGAGGAAGTAGAGGAGGAGGAGGAAGTAGAGGAGGAAGAGGAGGAAAAAGAGTATTGCAAGACATGAAGGATAGATCAAGAGCCTCTGATAAATAACTAATAGGTAATTCATAATTCTAAGGTGGTCCTGGCCCAATCGTGTCCTCAGATGGTGTGATGGTTAATATTAAGTGTCAACTTGATTGGATTTAAGGATGCAAAGTATTGTTCCTGGGTGTGTCTGTGAGGGTGTTGCCAAAGGAGATTAACATTTGAGTCAGTGGACTGGGAAAGGCAGACCCACCCTTAGACATGGTCTGATCAGCTGCCAGCACAGCCAAAATAAAAGTAAGCAGAAGAACATGAAAAGACTAGACTGGTTCAGTCTTCTGGCCTACATCTTTCTCCCACGCTGGATGCTTCCTGCCCTAGAATATTGGGCTCTAGGTTCTTCAGTTTTGGGATTCAGGCTAGCTTCCTTGCTCTCAGCTTGCAGACAGCCTATTGTGAGACCTCACCTTGTGATCCTGTGAGTCAATAGTCCTTAATAAACTCCCTTTTATATATACATCTAACCTATTAGTGCTGTCCCTCTAGAGAACCCTGACTAATACAGATGGCTAGGAGAAGCAATTTCCGGTATTTCTGAAGAAATGTATCTGTCTTCATTCTCATTGAACGATCACAGATAAAGTTTCAAGAAAAGTAAACGTATCATCAAAATCTGCAAAACAAGGAAATAAGACACTATAAGCAAGAAAGAACAGAAACAAAGAGGAAGCTGAATTAAATTCCAAGTCTTCAATTATAAGGATTGTCAGGAAACAGAATATTAGTATGTTCAATATGCTTAAAAATATAAAAAAGATTACAAATATGAACAAATATTGAAAAACTGGAAGGTTATCTAGCTAAGAAACAAATAGAACTTCTATGAAATAAAATACATAATTATTTAAATGAAAAAAAATTAATGGGAAGAATTAGCAGTAATTTAAGTATAAATAGATTTTTAAAATTAGTGGATGGAAGACACAGATAAAGAAATCACTCAGAATGTGGCACATAGAGACAGAAGTAGAAAACATGAAAGAATGGTTAAGAGACATAATGTGAGGAGATACAGAAGGTGTGTGTGTGTGTGTGTGTGTGTGTGTGTGTGTAATTGCAAGGAGGGTAAAATGACTCATAAAAAATAAAAATTGTGATTCATCATAGTGAAATGGCAGAAATTAACGACACAAAGAAGATCACTTAGAGAGAAAAAAAGACTATCTTTAAAGGGATGGAAACCAAAACCATAGAGAACAAGTAACATTATATTATTAAAGTCTTGGGAAAATTTATGCCAGCCAGACACAAACCAAATAAACTGATTTAGTACTTTTAATACCAGGCAAAATAGAACTCAAGGTAACAGATGATATACAATACCAATGCACAGTAATTTTAAAAACCTACCAGAAGTAACACTAATCTCAAAACTAGAACTAACAAACTCGATTTCAGAATAGATTGGAGAAAGAAAAAAAATTGCAGTGTGACATTTAATGAGAAAAATAAGGAGAGAAACTTGTCTGTTGAATGTGGTATTAGAGATTCAATGTTGATCTTCAAGAGAGCAGTATTATGAAACTGACTGAAGAGTAAACCAGGTTGCAATAGGAAAAAAAATGAAGGACGGGTGAGAAAGTGAAGATTTCAGAATTGTATCTGGGGAGTGAGAGGGAGAGCTAATGCTAAAGCTGGAAGGGACCATGTGGCCAAGAGAGATTTTTTTTTTTTTTCTTCTAAAACCTGGTCATCCTTTTCAACAGAATTTAAATGTGATTTTTGTTTGCCAATGTGGAAAATTATAATAATACTCTTCTTTATTAGTCCTTTTCCCTTCTTGTCACACAAGTGGAGGAATCAAAAAAGACAGCCCTTTGAGGTCAGGCCTTGGGTCACCTGCTACTTTGTTAGCATGAGTGCAAGAAAGAAAGGTGAGACGTCATTTAGCCATAGCCACATGCATGACTTCCTACTGCCCTGTGATACCACCTGGTACAGTAGCCCCATTGGAGTCCTGGGAGCTGACCAATTGGATAAGCAACTCCTCCCTCAAGGGAGAGAGGTGAAGTAAGCCAGAGGTTCTTATGTGTCGAATTATGTCCCTGGCCTGGCCCCTCCCAAATTCATACATTCTAGCTGTAACCCGTAGTACCTTAGAATGTGACTCTATTTGGAAATAGAGTCTTTAAATAGGTAATTAAGTCAAAATGCAGTCGTTGGAGTGGGCCCTAAACCATTATGACTGATATCTTTATAAAAAGTGGAGATTAGAGCACCACCAAATGCAGAGGGGAATCTGTCTGAAGACACAGGGATAAGATATCCATCTGCAAGGCGAGGCGAGAGACCTCAGAAGAGATCAATCACGCTGACACCTTAATCTCAGATTTCGGCCTCCAGAATTATGGGAAAATAAATTTCTGTGGTGTAAGCCACCCAGTCTGTGGTACTTTGTTATGACAGCTCTGGCCAACTGATAGAGGACTGGATGAAATTCTGAACTCATTTTCTCCCTAGTGTCCCAAAACTCTTTTTAATTTAATTTTATTTTATTTTAAATTTAAGGTGTGACAGGGCATTCCAGCCAAGCCCACAGTCAGAGGAAAGATCAGAATCAAATATTCAGATAAGATCAGAGGGGTTGACCTTAAAAGTCCCAAAAAGGAGTCAGTACAAAGGCACATTTTCCACTATACTGAAAAAATAGCCCTTGCTCTTTTTCTGTCTTGAATTATGCTCAGATGTGTTGTGCAACCCTTTGCACTAGGAATGAAGCTTGTTATGCCTAGGTGATAAGGTAGCTCAAATAAAAAATAACACTAATAATTTCAAATTACCAGTTTGAAGAAAATGACCCCATATCTTTACTAAAAACCCACAAAAGAAAATTGATGCCCCCCAAAAAAGTTAAGTCCACATAGTAAAAACCTTCTTTCCTTGTTGTCACAGATAAATATAAAATATTATTTAGGTAAAAGTGATTAGAAAAATAAAGTCAAAGTTCATGAAGCTATATCTTTTTTTACTTGTCCAGTAATACTGAAGTTTAGAAACATAAACTTCCCTATCACACAAACCTTGTGAAATTTCCAATAATTTCAGATATACTTGGAGATAGTTTTCATAATTAAAATAAATGAAAGCATTTTAATTTCAAAATACTTAGTAAAATGTCCTGGGCTTTAGAATTAAATCTTATGTGTTTGAATCCTGAATCTGACCCTTATTAATGGTGTAACATTTTGTGACATACTCTACAGTTCTCTGGCTTCCAGTTTTCTCTTATGCAAATAAGAATAATAATGCAAACCACACATGACATTTTAAAGATAAAATAAGAAAGTTTGAGCCAAACCATTTTGTGAAGCTTACGGTACATTATTTGGGGTGCTATTTTTATTATTTTTATTTACCTTTGAGTAAGAAAGGAAAGGGCCCCAAGGAATTTTTCTTTCCAAAACTGTTTTTTAAAGCCTCTCTTTCTCATATAGCAACTGAGACCTCCGCTTGGTAGCTATCAACTTTTGCCATGTTATATTCTGAACACAGCCTATGAAAAAATATAAAAATTTCATGAAATCCAAATCTCCCCATTTCTAACACTCCAAACTGTCTATCTTTGTTTTACTCTGCATTGTATATTTTTAAAATAGGTAGTAGGAAGCAATGGCCATTTTGGCTTGCTGCAGTCAGAGTTGTACTGTAAGGGGTAGATAAGTATAACACCCATTCCTCAGAGGCCAATGCAAGGGAGCCCTGAAGATTAGCTTTGGCCTTGAGGTTTTGTCCAAGCAAACATCTTATCAGGCCAATGGAAGACAAAATGTGCACTTATATTAAAAAAAAAAGGAAAAGTTTACTCTGGATTTAACTTTAAACCCAGGAATGTGTGATGGTATGCTATAAATTGTCTTTAAGGTGGGAACACTGAAAGTCAAACTTCTAAGTACCTGAAAGAAAAATTTGAAGCTTCTTGTTCTTTTGAGTGTCAAATGACCAGATATGTGTACCACGTCTATGGAACTTAATGATATAGGTTGTCTACCCTTTAATATTTATGATGTTATCTAAAGGCTGTATGTACTTGACATTTCCAGGGCCAATTTTTGGAAATGATCTTAACCCAGCTTCTAAATTTGCAAACACAAATTATTTGGGCAAATACTTCTGGTAGTTAGATAACAATGCAGTGTTTGAGAATATTATTTGATGCAGATAATTTTAGAGAACGTGCTGGAAGAAGGTAAAGTAGGCTCCCCACTACACACAAATAAAACTTTTAAAAACCTAAACGTTTAGTCATATCCACAAAGTTTTTATCTAAAAAATGAAAAGGAATGACAGAATTTAGGAATAGCTTATTAAACACATCAGATGACCTCAAATATTCACTTAACAACATCGTTATTTGAAAGTACCTTCATAAATATAGACAAGTAGCATATCATTATCTATTTTATTCCTGGGGATTTGACTCCCTCATCTCATCTTTCCCATTATAGATAATTTACTAAAACACCAAACACTAATCAAGAGATCTATGGGGATCAAATAAGTAGGAAAGGATGCTCTCTTTCTCCCAGGTACTTGAATGGGGGACTAGGGGGAATAATTTTCTGTGGTCTAACTGGTCAATGTACTATTCATGTTTTTCAATGCATTCATTTGAACATCAGCTTAATACAGTCACCATGCCTAAATTCTAGTAATAAAATCAATACAAAGTGGAATTTTCTAAACTGCATTTAATTTAATTGTGATTTTCCTTTATTTGTATCTTAAAAAAATCTTTTCAAAAGCTCTATGAGTGGTCTGCCCAAAGTGTAAGTGCCTGATTGATTGACAGATTATTTTACAACTAGTACTTATTATTCCTTTCTATTAAGAGTTGAGTGGCTTTTAAAGTAAAAACATTAGGGTGAAAAAAAGGTCTTTGATTCATTTATTTTAAACAGAAAATTGGAGAGAAAAAAGTTATAAAGTTGGTGATTTTGACAGTATGTGCATTTCTTGCATAATATATTAATTGACAGTCATAAATTGTAATGGGTAGACCCACAATGCAAAATGGAAAAGGTAAAAATGTATGGAATAATCTGAAAGGTATTATGTGGGTAATGATTGACCTCTTCTCAGTTCATATGTGGGTATTTAAATAGAAAACTAAAATGAAAGGTATGTGGAGATTTTGACTCCAGTACATACTTTATGAGATTGTGGAAACTGTGTAAAAGGCAGGTGTTGCTTTCTCCTTTACAGTCCTATAATGTTTTCTTCCTTTAAAAATAGTTGGATTTTTTTAAAATTTAAAAAATTTAGGTGATGGTCCTTATACAAAAATTAACTCAAGATGGATTAACGACTTAAACGTAAGGCCTAAAACCGTAAAAACCCTAGAAGAAAACCTAGGCAATACCATTCAGGACATAGGCGTGGGCAAAGACTTCATGATTAAAACACCAAAAGCAATGGCAACAAAAGCCAAAATAAACAAATGGGACCTAATTAAACTAAAGAGCTTCTGCACAGCAAAAGAAACTATCGTCAGAGTGAACAGGCAACCTACAGAATGGGAGAAAGTTTCTGAAATCCATCCATCTGATAAAGGGCCAATATCCAGAATCTACAAAGAATTAAAACAAATCTACAAGAAAAAACAAACAATCCCATTGAAAAGTGGGCAAAGGATATGAACAGACACTTCTCAAAAGAAAACACTTAGGCAGCCAAAGACATATGAAAAAATGCTCATCATCACCGGTCATCAGAGAAATGCAAATCAAAACCACAATGAGTTAGAATGGTGATCCTTAAAAAGTCAGGAAACAACAGATGCTGGAGAGGGTGTGGAGAAATAGGAACACTTTTACTCTGTTGATGGGAGTGTAAATTAGTTCAGCCACTGTAGAAGACAGTGTGGTGATTTCTCAAGGATCTAGAACTATAAATACCATTTGATCCAGCGATCCTATTACTGGGTATATACCCAAAGGATTATATATCATGCTACTATAAAGACAAATGCACACATATGTTTATTGTGGCACTATTCACAATAGCAAAGACTTGGAACCAACCCAAATGTCCATCAATAATAGACTGGATAAAGAAAATGTGGCACATATACATCATGGAATACTATGCAGCCATAAAAAAGGATGAGTTCATGTCGTTTGCAGGGACATGGATGAAGCTGGAAACCATCATTCTCAGCAAAATATCACAAAAACAGAAAACCAAACACCACATGTTCTCACTCATAAGCGGGAGTTGAACAATGAGAACACACGGACACAGGGAGGGGAACATCACACGCTGGGGCCTGTCGTGGGGTGGGGGGCTGGGGGAGGGATAGCATTAGGAGAAATACCTAATGTAAATGACGAGTTGATGGGTGCAGCAAACCAACATGGCACATGTATACCTATGTACCAAACCTGCAGGTTGTGCACATGTACCCTAGAGCTTAAAGTATAATAATAATAATAATAATAATAATAATAATAATAATAAAATTTAGGTGATGGTTCCAAAATTTTGTTGAAATCCTTTGTCATATAATTATATTGCACATATGACTTTCATAGATTAGTTCCTCTTTTATTTACTCATGGTTGATATTTGAAAAAAAAGTCGATAAAATTCTTATTTTATTATCCAAATTACTAGCAAAGCCTACCAACTGCACTCTGTTTGTATTGGACTAACTTTAGACAATAGTATCTACATAGTATTAGATAGTATTTAAGAAGATAGAAACTCATGACCTAGTCACTTTCCAAAGGCCTCATCTCCTGTTACCATTACATTGAACATTAGGTTTCGAAATAATGGATTTTAAGGGCACAAAAACATTCAGACCATAGCAGTAACTTGGACCTAAATGATCAGATGTAATCTGATCATTGGTTTATGACACCTCATGTATTCAAATATATCCATCTGAAGTTTGCTGCTCAGCAATGTATTAAACATAAGAGAGATGAGCAAATAAAATAAACTATGCTACAATTTGCAGATCGTTTTTATTTTGTGGTCATGAATTACAAAATGGCGACTACTCCAAGAAGGCTTAACAAGGTGGCAAGGCCTAATTTCTTTCTATGTCCTTTTACATGCATGAGTCCTTATCATGTGTGTTGATAGTTAGAAAAAACTTCATACAGTTGCTGCTCATTATGCTTTAGTCCTATCAATGGATTTAAAAAAATTTCTTGTGACAAGTGGGAGAGCTAGTCATAACAGGCTGGGTCTAAATGTTATATCGCTGCATATAGCAAACTCTCCACAAACGTGAAATAATCCCCATGGCCAAATTGAGCCAATCGACAAGAATAAGAAGTCAGTAAGAGCAGCTGAGTATTATTTATTTTTTAGTGTCATTCAAAGAGTTACTTTTAAGCTCATGCTGTGAGTGTCGTTTATATGCCTTTTGGGGATTTGTGATTAAATTTAGCCTGGAGAGACCGATTTAGAACTCCAGATTTAGATGATACTGCTGAGTTCTTAAAATTGACTAAGAGAAGTTGTTGAATATTTGGCCTAGAAAGCAAAGCATGTTACATAAAGGGAGAGAAGAGCACTGAGGCAGCACTGCAAGAGGCAAAACCAGAATGAGTCCACACTGGAGTTCAGCACACATGGGAGAAAAGAACTGAATAAATCATGCATCTGAACCAAAATCAGCTTGATGAATGAAATAGAGTTACTGATGAACCAAAGTGTGTGCTCAAATCACATCAGTCCATTACCAAGCAAGGGTTGGGGAAAGAGACTCGTCTTAGGAAATAGATGTTTAAATTATGATTCCAAGCTTGATTTTTAAGCAGTAGAACCCATTTGGAGTAAGCAATTCCTGACTGCTATGCTGCCTGGCCACTCTTCCTTTGCTCAGTGTCTGCCAAGCAAACCTTTTGGGGCATTCATCTATTCTAGATCCCAGCCACTTTGTGACATGCCTTCATTGTTCTATCTACACTTGTATTTGTTTTTGACGCCTCCTGCTTCCCCTGTGCTTATCCCTTCTTTTTCTTCTAAGGCATCTTGCCTGCTCATATTCCTATTTATCTCTTCTTGTCAAAAGCTGTATTCAACCCTTATTCTGGCTTCTGTGATGATCATTTCATTGTGTGTGTTTGTTTGTTTTGAAAATCACCTTAGTAGAATTCACCAGGATTGGCATACATCCACTTGTTAGGGAAATTTTTTCCAATAATTTTGCATACAATTCTAAGATAGTCTTTTAGAAGTGTTATGCTTTCGTTTTATTTCCTTCTTTTTTTTTTTTGAGATGGAGTCTCGCTCTGTCGCCCAGGCTGGAGTGCAGTGGCGCAATCTCGGCTCACTGCAAGCTCCACCTCCCGGGTTCACGCCATTCTCCTGCCTCAGCCTCTCCGAGTAGCTGGGACTACAGGCGCCCGCCACCAGGCCCGGCTAATTTTTTTTGTATTTTTAGTAGAGACAGGGTTTCACTGTGGTCTCCATCTCCTGACCTCGTGATCCGCCCGCCTCGGCCTCCCAAAGTGCTGGGATTACAAGCGTGAGCCACCGCGCCCGGCCTATGCTTTCGTTTTTATTGATTTTGTGTATTTAGAAAGAAATTAATAAAAAAACAGTTAAGAAACAAAAGGAAGGAAATTGTGGACCAACTGGGACTATCGTCCATTGTTAGTAGAACAAATACTTCAAACATGGTACCACTGCTTTGGAAAACTGTCCAATATTTTTTAATAAAGTTAAATCTATGCTTATCCTATGGAAGAACAACTCCATTCCTGGGTACAGACCCTAAAGGAATATAGAAAGGTGTTCATGTCCACTGAAAAAAGATTTTACAGGAACATTTATAAAAGCTTTACTCATCATAGACAAAAAACTGGCAACAACCTAAATGTCCACCAATAGGATAATGAATAAACAAATGAGAAATATGTATAACAATATGGATGAATCTCAAATTAATTATATTTACTGAAAGAAGCCAGACATAAATGAGCACACGATGTATATTTCCATTCAGATGAAGTTCAGGAATAGGGAAAACTAATCAATGGTGATAAAAGACAAAATAAAGCCTATTCTTAGGTTTTATCTGGAAAGAGGTATGAAGGAAGTTTCTGAGGTATGGAAATACACTAGTCTTGCTATAAGTGATGGTTACTGAAGTGTAAACATTTATTAAAATGTTTCAAGCTATACATTTAAAGTTTATGCATCTCAATGTATTAAAAGAAGAAAGGAAAGAATAAAGGAAGATACCATGAAAAGAACACAGATTTGAAAACAAGACATTCCTGGATTCAGAATCTAGCTCTCATTTAACAATTCTGTGATTTTGAGCAAGTTACTTAATCTCTTTCAACCTCAGTTTTCTCATCTATAAAATGTAGAACTGTCACCTACCTCATAGGTATATTAAACAGATTATTTAATAGTAGCAGATCAATAAATATTAATTCATTTACTGTCCCTTTTCTTCCTGTTGTGACTAATTATTAACAGTGGTATGATTCCTGGCTAATATTCTTTCCACCATGCCACAAAATACAATTGAATGCACCTTAAAGTTTGAGGTTGACACCTCTAGAAGTGTGAATCAACATGACTCTGATAAATTATGCACTAAATAAATCTATTTAGAACTGTTTGAAATGACATCTCCCAATCTTATTGGATCAAAGCACTGCTCCCAGAAACATATATTTTGGTGGGGAGAAAGAGGAACTATTATCCCACCACGGGATTTTTTTCTAAAGAAACACTTTGCGAAACAGATAAACAGAAATAACATGTCTCCCCAGTTCTGGAAAAAAAAAAAAAGGAAACACTGGGGGAGACCCTGGCACAGCCCAAAAATATTGAGTTCAGGGTGAGTCTGCATATAGCTATAATTCTCAAAGCATATGTGCTTGGATAAATAATATAAATCATTCTTAAATGTGAGTGAAGGGCATACCAGAATCACTTCATGAGCTTTGTAAAAATACATATTAACATACCAATCAGCTTCTTCTATGGAGAAACATAATATAGATAGCAATATAATCTGTAGGAACTTTTGAAAATACAGCCCCTGGCTCCCATCCCATATTCTGTGCATCCTAGAAGATATCATCTAGTATTTACAAGATTCACCCTCCACACAGGTGAGAACCACTGGTTTAAGTATTAATAAATGCTTCCCAACTCGGATTACACGTTAGTATTACCCAGGCTTTAAAACACCAATTTGCAAAGCCCACTTTTAAAGACCAATTTAATTGGTCTGAGGTTAGATTTGGCCATCAGCATGCTTTAACGCTTCCCAGGTGATTCTAATATGCACCATGAGTTGAGAACCACGGGTCTAAGGAAAAGAACGGTTAATGTTTTCATGACCCCATTGCCAAAACCGCCCATCATTTTGCTCTTCAGTAAAAAATAAAGTCACTTTGGAAATGAATATTGGTTTCAGAATGTCTGTGTTGAAATTTCTTGTTCAGAGGGCCTCTCTTTATAAGGAGTACCAGTGAACATCAAAGTGATATTTCAGACAGCAGAAGACAGTGAACCAGTTGAGAATTGCTGCTCCAAGTCATTAGGATAATATGAGGATCTGGGCAGTTTGCACACTGCCCTCCATCCATATTCATTCACAGCTTTAATACTATTACATACAAGCAATTTGTAGACATCTGGGTGTAGAGAAACCTCTAAAAGGATTTTTTTAATTGTCTTTAAAAATAATCATTTTATAATTTAACATCATTTGAACAATTTTTAAGTAAGTGCAGTTATCAGAGAACTAGTTTTTCCCAAGTTACCTAATTCAGACTAAGTAAAGGTCAGAACAAGGCTTTTAAAAATGAGCATTATTTCTCTTTCTGAGAAAGAATCTAACAAAGATGTTTTCAAAGCTTCTATCATCTAATACCTTTAAGACTTTATTTCAATATTTATTATAAATCAAAACTGGTATTCAGTTAGATGCCTTCAAATTTGTACATAGTAAATGATTTTTTAAATTAGAAATACCTTACCTAAAGTGTACTTTTCTGAGGGCATATTTCTTGTTTACTTGACCGTATTGTATATAAATATCCCACATTTTTAGCATTTGGAAATAAAGAAACTTACAGAGATAGGCAGAAATCTTCATAAAGGAAATATCTATTTACTTAAAATATGCCAATATTATCTAATGGGGTAAAAGAAGCTTAAATAAGTCTTCTGTGAGATGACTTACTGTGATTTTATCAAAACAGCCTTCCAAATTCTATGGGCATAAACACACTGGAAATCTAGACATTAGTGTGCTTTGCATAGAAGAAGTATGTCTTTCCCTGGCTTAACTGAATTATTAACACACACACACATACACACCCATACACACACATACACGTCTGATTGTCAAATGGTAGGTAATAAATGCTTATTGAAGTATGTAATACAGGATTTTTTTAAGTAATAGGAAATGTAATTTGGGATAGTCAACTCCTTTTTAATGGAAAGAATTATAATATTGCTATTGATAGAACTTTTATAGACCTTGCCTTATATAATTTAAACAGTGCTGGTCACTAAACCTCTGCAAGGTTTAATTGCTCTGCAGTGGAACAGTATGGAGCAATTATATGAATGATACCAGATCTCAATGCTTAAGCTATGAGAAAATATGGGGCAAGTTGAGCAAATTCTCTGTGGAAAAGACTTCATGTAACCCAGTTGAAGTTTTCAAAATTATAAGGTAGATTGATAAAATTGATCCAAGCAAACTCTTTATGCTTCAAGACCAGAGAAGTGAGTAGATAGGATCTGAAAATTAGAAAGTTGGAACAAGGAAAAAAGAAAGCAAAACTCTTTTACACAAAGGATAATAAGCATATGGAATAAATTACTATAAAGGACCCCTGAAGCAAGGAACATCATTGAATACAGGAGGGAATGAAATGAATTTCTAAATGAAAAGGGAAGATAGAGAAGAACAGGAAGAAAATAGGCTAATGGAAATAAGGGAAACTTTAAAAAGCAAGTATGATGAGCAGAGAAACCTTTCATTGGGGTCTCTTCTTTCTCATGTGCTGTTAAATGGCTTTTGGCATAGCCTGTAATCTAAAATAATGTCATAGCATCGTGCTCCATGCTGTCACATTTAACCAAATGCTACATGGCACTTAACGTTCTTCTATCTTCAGGGATGTCTAAATACAAATCTATGTAATATAATTCTACTTTGCAAATAGGTGATTTGGGAACACTGCCCACCTTTGTGACCAATGGAGTTCAACTTTTCTATGGATGTTGCATATTCAAATAATTTTTCCTTAGTCTGTTGCTTTAAAAATAAATCAAGAATTGCCCATAAGCACCTATAATCTAGTGCATGTCTTAATAATAGATGAGGTGATTTTCAATAGGACATGCAGAAAATATGAAGGCATATTAACCATTTGTAAACTGTTCATAATGGGACTGATTGTCTTTCCTTGAGTGCATTGTCTTCTATTATATTTGAAAAGAACCCCTGCCTTCTTCGCTGGAAGCATGAATCTTTTTTTAGGAAAGAGTGCTGAGGCTGAATTGAGGATTTCAAGTGATGGATGATTTGAGACATTAATATGTAAGGTATTGCTAGCTAATTATTCAGCAGTTACTGCAGCAACTTAGATGGGGAATAGGTTACCTTTGGGAGAGAGTATTCTGCTTTTAAGTCATGCAAACTAAAGTATTATTACTAGAAATTGTATAGTACATGTTACTGCTAACTCTTTCCCCAAAAATATAGAAACATATCTTTTTTGTCTAAAATATAAAGTACTTAACATAGGCATAATCATCAAATTAGAAAATATCTAATATATAAGGAAGAGAGTTTTCTTTAATTTAGGCTTAATCATGCATTTTAAATATTTCTTTTATAGGTATAGATTTTTCCAGACATGTGGACAGGATCGGAATATAAGCAAAAAATAACCAGAGGACATGAGCAGGGCAATGTTTTATTAATGGCTAAACTAGAACTTCATGAACTGCTCAATCATATGGGGGCATTTTCAGATGAAAATGTTCGTCAATAACACATCAAGACCATTACAAAATTTGTCGGCCTGGATGTCCGATTTTGAGATTTTTGCCACACGTGGAACCTGTCCACTGTTCACAAGCAAGATTATTGTAAAGGAAATCAATCATAGATCATAGTTTGCCAAAATGGCTAAAGAAGATTATAGTTTTAAGATATAGTTTAAAATGGCATAATGAACCTATCCAGAGATGTAGAATTAGCTTAACAGATCAGATGGGCTCCACACAATTCCTAGATATGGATGTGGATTCTCTAAACTGTAAGAGTGATTGGTAGCTGGAATGGAGAGAAAAATAGGTCTAAACATACAGCTCATCAGTTTAGATAAGAGTTGACAAAATTATGAAGCTGATATCACCAGTCCCTTTGTTTCCAGCTCTCACCTCAACTCAAGCCAAGCCAAAGAAAGGCATTGCTAAATAATTATGGCATTATTTCCCACTGAATTAACAATCTTTCTTAAACCTGCCCTCCCAGGAGCTCCTCACAGTCTATTGGGTTTTGCACTGGAGATGAAACCTACTTAACAATCTTTGCTCAGATGTAAATTCAGAATGGATCTGAAGAAAAATGTTTGTGCAAAAGTATTTGGGCAACTTTGGGCAATAGAACAAACCACCTTCCTGTGCTAACATATTTTCTTTCTGATCCATTTTATAATAAATAATCAAGATGGGGAGGGAAGTTTTTGAGTGTCAAAGAGCACCAAAAGTTAGTTAGGACACATTTATCTTGTGGAGACATAATCTCAGAATGGATTCTTTTTTTCCCCCTTTGGGGCTTTTTGGCTTTATTTTCTGAAAAGTTAGATATAGATTGATAGACAAGTAGGTAGATGGGTGGACAGATGGGTGCGTAAAAAGATAATAGCACTCATTTATTTGGTTGGCAATGCTTTGAGACATTTTATTTTGGAATCTGATTGTGTCTTATAGAAATACACAGACAACAATAACATAGAGAAACATTTGTCCTGTGTTTAAACGTCAGTGGCACAAGATTTACAGTGTATAGTTAAAGCAACACATACCAGTATTTGTGGATGCTGAGATTAATTTTCAATATGCAGTCTCCCTTGGGATATTTATATTCTTCCAATCAGCATGGAACTGTCCATCAAAACTAACACTATAAATTTTTTTTAACTTGGCACTGCAAATATTTCAGGGCTTTCTTTAAAGAGCTCTAGACAGATTAGCAATCTTCCTGTAAAAATGACCTCTGTCATTTTTCCTAGTGCTGGCTAGTTATTTCAATGCAATTGAATTCAGAGGAGGAGAGGGGTTCCCCTCTTATTCTTCCTCTCTTTTTTAGACAATTTTGGAAGCATTTGTTTAGGCATAGAGATTATGGCTCTTTCAAGAAAGTACTGACATTTACTTTAGAATGCAACATGCATTGTGATTTAAAGTTTATTTCTAATTAGATGAGAGCAAAATAGTTTCCAAAAGGGAAATATTTTTTTTCACAAATTGCTGCCATCATTTTTGAACCCTGAAAAGCATTTTTAGTAGATATGTGCCCTTAGATCATCTTTTGCGTGCTAACAATTTAATCTGAATACCAATATAGACACAAAATAAATGATTGTTTCCTGCCAGAGGTATCTGCAGAAGAAATCTTGGAGTAAAACATTGTCTTTGCAGCTCATTGTGTCTCTAATTAGAGTGGAAGGAGGCAGAAGCTTGCTGGTGTCAGTCTGTGTTTAGCATGCCCTGGAGCCTCAAACTCCTGTGGGTATCAAAGTGCACTAATTAAATGAGGGGTCCACAATACGGCACTAAACATCAGAGTGCGAGAAAGAGTCCAGTGTCCTCAGTGCCTTTGAGAATCGGTGGCCCACGCTAATTACCCATTGTTGAATTGACTTTCCATTCTGTGAGGAATGAATGGTTCAACTCTCCCTCCTCCCTCCACCCCTCCCCCTTTCTATTTTACCATCTTTGCTTTGGCCGCCTAATTAATCTTATGGAAATCTCCTGAAGCCAGATTCCAGCAAGGTTGCCCCGATGTTTATAATTTGATTTGTGATGATAAAAGTAAAGGCACCCGGTGATGGAACAGTGTCATTTTCAACACTCTCGAGAATCCAAGAGGCTATCAATCTTTCCCACGTGCACCGCAAACTGATATCCTAGAAAATTAACTTCAATTAATAACAGAAATCCCTAGACACACCGGAAAGTAGAGCTGCCTTGAAAGGGAACCTTCAAAGATGTCTCTGGACTGTCTTTTATATGCAGACCTTTTTTATATAAGAGATCCTCAATGAGGAATCTCTTATATAAATATATATGTGTGCGTGTGTGTTTGTCTTTTTCTCCCCCAATACTAATTTCAGGGAGGTATGGTATCATTCGTATCTAGTGTAGAAAGAATTTACCTGAAGCTCTCTGGTTTTATATATATATATATATAACATATATGTGTGCGTGTGTTTGTCTTTTTCTCCCCCAATACTAATTTCAGGGAGGTATGGTATCATTCATATCTAGTGTAAAAAGAATTGACCTGAAGTTCTCTGGTTTTAATATCAATACAACCCTGTCTTTAAACTCCAACATTTGGTGTATTTTTTCTTTTGATTTGATAAGCAATGCAATTTTAAACATCGTTTGCAAAGTTTTTCCCTCATCCATGAAGACTTTATATGGGCAATCAACATTTTAATTTTAGTAAAAAAGGATATATGTATGTACAAACATGTATAACCTGATAAAACTCACTGAAATGTATGATAGGAAAGTTTAATAAAACCTTTTTGATATATTAATAGTTAGATTGGGTAAGGAATAAAAAGCCTCTTCTCCATATAATTTAATATCAAATAGTATTTGATTCAAAATAAGTCTACTCCGTATGTCTAATTATATGCTCCAATTGTAGATTATGCATTTTTGAAAAATGAAGGCAATTATTCTTGGGCAGCACAATTTCAGTTTATTGATTAAGAGATTTAAAACATTTATAACATTTTATCATAACTGGAATGAATGCACTATCCAGAATAATCCCATAGATAAATGCTGCATTCCCTCTCTACCTCCCCTCCCTTAACTCTGTCTCCTTCTTCTGCTTCTTTCTCTACTTATATTTCTACTTCTTTTATTTCTTCTTCTTGTTAAAAGCCTTTAGGTTATTAAAACATAATTCTTAGTATATTAAATGAAATATAATTCTCACCAATTAATAGTGAGTATCCGTGGACACTTTATTCAATTCATTAATGAGAGAAACAGCAGGATGGCAAAGGTTGTTCAAAAAGGGGACGAGGAACTGGGCTTGTATACAACCATTGAAACAGAATGGTGGAATATGATCATGAAATTGGAAAATTGATTAATGCTATCCATCAGTGAACATATAACCATTAGAGTTACACTTTCTACGGACATAAGAGAAAATTAGCCACACCTTAGTTTCCTAAAAGCTCTCTTTGAATGCTCCAGAGTTGTAAAATGCCTGAGTCCTGGTCAAGGGTGAATTCTGAATAAAACAAAGTTACATTCCCAGAGAGAGGCAGATGATCTTCAGCCTCAGGCAACCTTGTCAGATAATTCTCCAGCATTTTACTTAAAAAACACAGTTATTTTTCTGTTTTATTTCCAAAGGTTTGTATGATTCTCTTTGACAAGGTGAATACACTGTCCATTTTTACAATTAAAATGGATGACTTTAAAAGTCAAAAGCAGAAGGACACGAGGACTCTAAATTGAACCAAAAAGCATTTAGAGCCTTGGTTTGGTAGCTACATTGGGTAAGTCTGTAGAATTTCAAAGTCTGATTAGAATTGCTACTACATGATAGAATTCACTTGTTACCATTTCTTGTTCTTTAAATTCTTATCAATGGGCAAGATTTTAGGATTGTTCATGGAATCCATGAATTGTGTTATTATATGTTAGTACTGTGACCATTTATGTATGCTGTATTTTGATTGGCTGAAATTTTATTTCTACCCTTGACAGCTAGGACCACTTGTTAAGAAGAGTGAAATTGTGATCCAATTAAATCCCCAGATATATAAGTAGGCAAATTAGATGTTATCATGTAAATTTTCACTTCTATTTTAAAATTAGTATTCTGAGATCTCTAGCAAGTAATTACAAATTACTTTTGCAAAAGGAAAAAAGTAGTATCAGCCTTAATGCTTTTAATTCCATGTATTAATATTCAGTCCCTTAGGTTATAGCTGAAAGCTGAGTTAGGTATCAGAATTGAACATTTTATGTGTTTTCATAAGAAATCATATCTATCAGATCTCTAGAAATTCTTTGACTAAGAGTGACATTATTTAATTTACTTATGTTGTTGGCAGCATGTATAAGGTCAGCAACAATGTTTTTCAGATTCAAGAAAAACCTTGACTTCTTAAAAAATACAAGTCTTTTTTTAAAGATATTTTATCTAAATAGATAAACACATTATTTCTGGCACATTTTATTGTATATAATTCAATTATAAAACACTTTAATCTTATGCTATATGGGATGCTATTAATTACAAATGGGATATTTTTCCCGATGAAGTGAACATTTTCTTATCATGACTGACTTTAATAAAATGGAAAGAACCAAGAGGATAAACCAGAAGTATCATGTTGTTTCACAAATACTATTAACTTGGTGATGCAAAATTTCTTCGTGAACACCCTTACAGAAGAAGACAATGAAATATTAGCATCAAATATTTATTGTTATGATTAATACAGACTTTACCTGAGTGATTGTGTTGTGAAGGTCTAAAGGTAGTCTAAATTATCAAAGTATTACACAAAACATCAAAAATGTGAGAACCAAAATTCAAAAGTCAAAGGAATGTTTGCTCTAGGTGCTATCGCATCATGCAACATGGCTACCACATGCTAAAAAGAAAAACCTGCCTAGGTACAGGGTCATATTTTTAAAAATGTCTTCACAAAGCTACTTCTTAAGTCATCTAGGGTTCATTTTTTTTAAGATAGGTGTTTGAAGCTTCACTCTCCCAAAGCCAATTATAAGTAGGATATGTATTTTTACCAAATTACCGAAAAACCCATTAATTCAGTTTTTGCAGAACTATGTAAAAATCCTAGTGTACTGCATAGGGTTGCATTATTTTACTGTACCTACCAGTTAATACTAAAAGGATCATTTCCAGATCCAGTGGGTTTCCTATCTTGCCAGCACTGGGTTACCTCCACAGAGCATTATTAGCTCTCATCTTAGAAATTGTTTAACACATTTCATGTTAAATAAAAAGGAGCTGGATGATGTAATAAATGTTTTATATTCAATAAGATAATCATCATATTTCATACATTCATTCTTAGAGAGTGCCTGTTTCCATCCTTCAGAAATGACCTGCAAGAAGCCTAGCAATAATGTTAACTCTATATGGGCTTTATTCTTTGCTCAGTTAATCACACATTCAATTTACCTATCTTCCTGCCCATGTGCATTATAATGCAAATCAATTCAAGTAGAGATGTGAGAGCTTAGGAAGCCTGGCCTGGCGAGCAAGCTTCCTTTATTTCTTGCCTTAAAGCTAGCCAAGCTCTGAGACGAAGATGAGCTTAATTAGAATTATAGAAGGATTTAAAAGTCAGTTAAAAAAAATAGGAAACTATTCAAACTGAATATTCAATTCGCAACAAAGTAGAGGAAAGCCTTAGCTCCCTATGTCTAAACATCTCAAACCTCATAGGGTCAGAGGACAGTCTTTAAGGGAAAGCAGTTCATGGAATTCACTGCAGTCCTTACTCAGAAAGAAAAGTACTAAACAAGTCCACATTATTTATGGTATGGCAGTCAGGCTGGTAAACAGGCGGCCTCTTTCACCTCTCTTGAGATTCTAGTCCTGTTCCCTTCTGCTCAAACGTGAAACACCATGCTACAGTCTCTACAGGCCCGGGAGGCTCAGGAGATACAAGTTTAAGGGCTGCAGAGTCCACAGTTCTTAGAGCTATCTAAAGAAAACAACTTCTAATCTAACAACGCTGAACTTTACCCAAATCCTGTGCTTGTGAAAAACAGTGAAAGCTATGAAATCTTCTTACTATGTTAAGTTCTGAAGAATGGCTTACTAAATAATAAACATCCTTTTCCATAAGACAGAATAAGACTCACTGATTTCCTTACCCTTATCTACTTATGACAAAGCCAGACACAGACCCTATATATTCTATGTTTTTGTCTTTTTTTTTGTCCTGTAAATAATTAGTTGCACTGCTTGCTCCTGCTGATCAATCAAGGCTACATGCTTGTTAACCAGACTTTTCATTAAGCTTCTCTCCTTCTCTGCAGGCCCTGAGTTTTGGTTCACTCTCATCCTGAGCTGGCATGCAACCCTTCATGAGAACAGGCTAGTGTGATGGAGAACATTCCCTGATCTACTCGCTGAGCGTACCACTCTTTCATTCCACTCTCCCACACTCGATTCTTTCTAGCCTTGTTTATCCCTGTCTCTATAAAAGAAAATCTCTTTTGCTGAACTCTTCAGAAGCTTCAGATCTTATAATCACAGTGTTCTCCCTATTGCAATTGTCCCCCCTGTTGCAATTGTCCCCTTCGCTCCTCCTCTTACAATAACCCAGTCCAGATTTGGTTTTCATTTGACAAATCTTTATACCTGCCCCTCACTCAAAGATTGGATTTTCCAAGACTCCTGAGAGTAAACCCCTAACCATCCTCTGTACCTGTATTTCCCAAAATTGCATGCTCGCATCTCTCTAGAGTAAGCTTAATGTGCCCAAGCCTTCTAGATAATAAGTTTTATCAATGATTTGGCAGAGGGAATTTTGTGCATTTCTAAAAGCTGTAGTCATGTTTTCACAAAAACAAAATCTATGGAATCTCAGTCTTATAAACCAATCTTAAGAATTTTAGTAAAATAACCAAAAATTCTAAAATATCCTGGGTAAACGGATTGATCTATTATGGTGGAAACCAATAATAAACATATTGTAGTTCTATCAAAGTAAAGGGGGTACCAAATGAAGGCAATTCCCCCATGCCAATGCCACCTTCTGAAGATCCTCCTCATCAAAGGAACTGGAAACTGGAACCATCTGAGCAGCTAGTTTCTGTAACTTAACCAGTGGTTTTAGTCATTTGTTTTGGTTACACACACACACACACACACACACCACACATTGTCTTCTCTAAATTAGTTTAACTTCTGTCAAATTGTTCTGAAAATGTAGGAATATATTCAAGGGCACATAAAATGTTAATAACACCAATAATTCTGTTTATATAACATACTTATATCAATCTTTACCTACCTTATAAAAGGTGTGAATATATCTAAATTAAATTTCCAACCATGAGCATACATGAGTTTATTAAAAAGACAGAATAGCCAGGCACGATGGCTCATGCCTGTAATCCCAGGACTTTGTGGGGTGAGGCAGGTGGATCACTTGAGACCAGGAATTCAAGACTAGTCTGGTCAACATGGAAAAACCTCTTCTCTACTAAAAAATACAAAAATTAGCAGGGTGTGGTAGCATGCACCTGTAATCCCAGCTACTCTGGAGGCTGAGGCAGGAGAATTGCTTGAACCATGGAGGTGAGAGATGGAGAGTGCAGTGAGCAGAGATCGCGTCACTGCACTCCAGTGTGGGTGACAGAGCAAGACTCTGTCAAAAAAGAAAAAAGAAAAGAAAAAGAAAACACAAAAGACAGAATATATACTGTTTCCAGTTTATTAGAATATTTTTAACAACGAGAAATTCAAAACAACTGACAATCTAGCATTACACCAGATCAGATGCTCTTTCTTAGGCTCTCAGCAATGAACTTAGCAATAAACATGAGGTTAAATCACTCCAGTAATGATACATTTATCAATGAAAAAGAATTGCTTCAGTTTAAAGGATATAGAATGCACTTGGATACATATTAAATATATATGTATATATAGACCCATATATAAATATATTGTTATTATTTTGAGGCTAATAGGATTAAACTTAGATGTTTTCCATATGAAACTACCCCTGAACAATAACAGCATGGAAGCATCCCTTTTTTAAAGGATTTTCAAGTTTGGAAGAAAAATCACTAGAAAGTTTCATGATTTGACAAGGGGCAATGACACTACCAAACATTCAGAAAAGCAGATAAAACATTGATTGATGTTGAGGACAGTTTCAGAGCCTCTTTTTTTTTTTTTTTTTTTTCCAGCAACTTGAAAAAAGGGTAGTGTTGAGCAAGATGAATGGAAACTACTGTTTGGTGGGAGCACACATCAGCAAAGCCTTATTTTTCGGTAATATATCAGTTTAAATCAAAATGTAAGAATAAGCATATTTTGGAGGAGGCACTATGTCATAATATGTGAGTAAAGGGTTCTAAGATAGACCATCTGTTTCAAATTCCATCATCACAACTTGATAGTTGTGTCTCTTTGGGAAAATTATTTAAAATTCAATTTCTAATTTAAAAGTAAAAATAATAGTACCTATCTCGAAGTGTTGAGATTATACACTAAAATGTATATAAAATGTCCAGTACAATGTCTGGTAATTCCACCTTTAGGAATCTAATCTATGAAAATATGCACACATATGCACAAAGATATATATATAAAAAGATGTTTATTGTAGCTTTAATTGTTTTACAATAAGTAAAATCAGGAAAAAATTTAAATGACTACCAATAAAGGAATAATTAAATAATTTGTGGGATCAGGCTGGGCACGGTGGCTCACGCCTGTAATCCCAGCACATTAGGCGGTGGAGGCAGGTGGATCAACTGAGGTCAGGAGTTCAAGACTACCCTGACCAACTTGGTGAAACCCCATCTCTACTAAATACAAAAAATTAGCTGGGTGTGGTGGCACATGCCTGTAATCCCAGCTACTTGGGAGGCTGAGGCAGGAGAATCGCTTGAACTCAGGAGGCAGAGGTTGCAGTGAGCCGAGATTGTGCCACTGCACTCCAGCCTGGGCAACAAGAGTGAAACTCTGTCTAAAGTAATAGTAATAATAATAATAATAATAATTGGTGGGCCCATACAGTGGAACACTTTGTAGCTGTCAAAATGAATGAAGTAGATCTTATTTACAAACACAGAAATATTTTAAAGATAGAAATGTAATTTTGGGAATGTTACCTTATTTGTATAAAAGAAAAAGATATGTATGCAGGTGAATAGATAAAGGAATGAAAAGTACACATCAAACTATTAACACTGATTTTGAAGAAACAAAATTGACTTAAAATATATATATATATATGTATATTTTTATATTGCTTGAGTACTTTGTAATGAGATGTATGTATATTTTGTTTGTTGTCTCCACCCATGTCATCTAGAAAGTAGAGCACAAGACTAGGATTAAGGTGCTGATTTATTTAAGGTTGTGAGTTCAGGGTGGCAAGGGGAAGGGAATTGAAGATGCAGGACATGGGTGAAGCAATGAAGTACAATACATTACTGAGTTGGTTGCTTCTTTGCAATGATTGGCACAGTGACAAAGGAGTTTGCTGAGAAGACACATTCATTGGCAAATGGGGCTTCCTCAGAAGGACTGAAAAAAAACATCCCAGCAGTCTGCAGAAGAAAGAAAGGAAGGAGGTATTATTTATTCTTTCTCCTATTTACTATTGTAAGACTTCTGGTTTTAGGTCAGACATACAATGAGGAAGAAAATTGTCATTATCATTCTTTCAACAGGAAAAAGCTGGGCAAACAAAAAACTAAAAATCAACAATTTTTGTCAGATCCATCAGAAAATGTGGTAGGGTAAACCACTGTTCCAGAATCTGGAAAGACAAATACCTCCAGGGAGATATAGGACCCAAGGCTGGCTTACCTGGAATAGAAGCCACCAGGTGCCATAAACTGGTAGGAACATTAAACTAGAAATTTTGATGAATTGTTTCAGGACCAATATGGGCTAGCATGAATGTAAGGAGGTACAACTAGGAGCCTCATCGCAGGTGGCTCTCAGACTTTTGCTGATGCTTCTTCTAAGCACCTCACAAGGCTCTCGCAGGGAAGATCCAGGTGAATCTGGAGAAAGCTCTTCCCCAAAAATCCCTGCAGGGGATGGGGAAATGTGGACATTGTTAAACTTGTCAATATCCTTTCATTTAATTTACAGAGCAAAAGCGTTAATCTGTAGGAAAAATTTCATAACCAGAGGACAATAGTGAAATCTCATTCCAGTAAGGGAGGGGAGCTCAGCCCATCTTTAGCCCTTCTCTATCCCCCATCTCACCTAAGTGGGATGGGAACAATCCACAAAAAAGAGGGTTTTAAGAATCTGCTACAGCTGAGGAAGGGGTTAGAGGGTTGGGGGGAAAAGCCATATACCCCTGAGATACAGATTCCATGTGCATTCCGAAGATTAAGACGTACATTAGAAGATTACAAAATGTCTCTCTCTCCCCACATCCTATCACCAAGCCTGTAAGACTTCAGTAACAATACCAGTACAGCTGGAAGAACTAAGAAGGACATTTGTTTTCCGGGGAGTAGTGCAAAAGGAAGCACCAAAGCCAAGAAAAGAAACGTGAGCAAGGTTACTGGAGGAATCTGACACCTCTGATGGCCTTTGCTGCAACAAATATCAAATACAGAAAATTGGTGGCCAGATAAACATAAACCTTCATGCTGAAGACCGACTTATCTCAGTTTCTCCTGCCTTATACAATGTGTTTGGCTTTCAACCAAAAATTTCAAGGTATGCCAAAAGGAAAGAAAAAAAAAAAAAAACACAGGCTGAAGAGGCAAAGCAATGATCAGAACCACACTCACATAGGACACAGATGTTAAAATAATCAGGCAGAGAAGTTAAAATGATTGCAAGTAATATGTTACTCATAAAATCTGAAGGGAAAGGTAGACAACAAACAAGACTTATTTGGTAATATCAATAAATAAATGGAAAATATAAGAAATAATCGAAACTAAATGCCAGAAATAAAAAATACAGCAACAGAAATGAAATATGCTTTTTTTTTTTTTCTTTTGAGACAGAGTTTCACTCTTGTTACCCAGGCTGGAGTGCAATGGCACAATCTCAACCTCCGTCTCCAAGGTTCAAGTGATTCTCCTGCCTCAGCCTCCTAAGTAGCTGAGATTACAGGCATGCACCACCACACCCGGGTAATTTTTTTATTTAGTAGAAACAGGGTTTCACCATGTTGGTCAGGCTGGTCTCAAACTCCTGACCTCAGGTGATCCACTCACCTCGGCCTCCCAAAGTGCTGGGATTACAGGCATGCGCCACTGTGCCTGGCCCACTGAAGTATGCCTTTAATGAGCACAACAGACTTAGACTTACTACAGACAGGCAAAGGATCAGTGAGCTTTCAGATAGGGCAATAAAAACTATCCAAACTGAAAGACAAAGAGAAAAATATATAATAAAACAACAACAACAAGAGAACACAATCTTTGAAAACTATGATACAATATCAAATGGTGTTATTTAAGCATAACTGGGATAGCAGAAGAGGACAAAGAGAACAAGGCAGAAAAAGTATTTGACGAAATACAGCTGACGTTTTTCCATGGCAAGGGGAGCTGACTCAACCTAACTTAAAGGTTTCATCATGTAGCTTTTTGGCAGATGCTTAGACAGCTAGATGTCACATCTTGTGCTGTGGAGGGACGACTCAGCCCAGGTAGTGCTAACCAAGAGAAAGACAGATGCAATCAGGAAAATCTGAGTAGGTGCTCATGGTTGGTATCTCCAAACACTTGTATAGCTAATTTTTTAAAATCATTGAACATACATCTATAAGATGGAAGTTTTTAGTAGGTGTGGAATTGACTAGAAAAACATTAAGTATTGTCAAGAACTGTGCAAGGTCTGAGATTTTACCCTACTTACAAGTTAACCACTTAGTCTGCCACAGTTTTATTGATACTGGTACAAGCCACAGACTTCTGAATCACAGAAAAAAAAAAAAAAAAGATGTTATTACTCAAGGCACACCAAATAGCATGAGCATAACCATCATGCTTACGTCGGCTGCCCGTGCCTCCCAAATGGCACAGGGGTGAAGTGGAGGCATCTAAGTAGATGCTGCACGTGGAGAGGATGTGTGTTACAGTTGTGGCATCCTGAGTTTAAGGAATCAAAATCTTTTATAATAGTCAGTAAGAAACACAGGCCTGACCTTCACCCAGAGGGAGGCATAATCTTTATTATATTGGACAGTAAACAAATCTGCCCTTTGCTCTGACAGGTATCTCTGTTCTTCCAAGGTGTTCATTATATAAGCAAACTTGCAAAGATATTCTGCAATGAAGGCTGTCAGTGGTTCTGCTCAAAAGTCATGCAGAAACACAAGAGATCCCAGAAGACTTGTCTTCCAACAAAAACATACGTGTGAAAGAGATGGAGTATGTGACATATCATCACTTGAAAGAAGGACATAAACCAATAATAAGAGCATTACTACCTGGCTTCAAAGCATTTTTATAGCGAATTTTAGTGTGCTTAATGGAAGAGAAATGCTTGTAAAAAGAATTTTTAAAACAGTAGTTTGAAGAGTCATTATATTTATATTAATAAATGGTTTTAATGAAATAGGACTGATTTTTAAAAGATTGCTTTAGAGTTCTATAAGTAAGAATTTATTCATGGGGAAAGAAAGAGAACAGTGAGCAAATCCAAAATACCTGGATAAGGTGGATGAGTTTATTATTTTAAAAAATTATATAGATGGTCTATAAGAGTTGCTTATTTAACAGTGTTTTAAGGCCTTAACACTTGCAATCCACAGATAAACAGGAGGCATGACTTGAGTTTCATGTGCATAATTCAAATAAAATAAATATTCATGTTTTATCAGTTAAACAAATGCAGTTTATTGTGTACACTGAGTCATTAGAATCACAGTTAATAGTCCTAAGAAAATTGTAATATTTATAGCAAAAAGGGAAATATCAGAAGTCATTATTCTTGGCTGGGTGCAGTGGCTTATGTCTATAATCCCAGCATGTTGGGAGGCCGAGGCAGGCAGATCACTTGAGGCCAGAAGTTTGAGACCAGCCTGGCCAACATGGCAAAACCTTGTCTCTACTAAAAAATACAAAAGTTAGCCTAGGGTGGTGGCACATGCCTGTAATCACAGCTACTCTGGAGGCTGAGGCATGAGAATTGCTTGAACCCGAGAGGCTGAGGTTGCAGCGAGCCCAGATTGTGCCACCACACTCTAGCCTGGGTGACAGAGTGAGACTATGTCTCAAAAAAAAAAAAAAAAAGAGAAAAAAGAATAAGTCATTATTCTTTATGGAAAGATGTCCTTTGGTCAATAGAGTGTTAGAAACTTTTTGTCTACCACCTGATATCAACAACTTGATAGCAACAAAAATATACTTACCAAAATGTCCACCAATAGTAACTTGAAATAATTCCATGTATTTCTTTTGGAGGATCTCTTCAGTGATGGCAGTTATTATGCTGGATCCATATATAATGGGAATCAGATCAGGCTCCCAGTGTGTTTGATACCAATACAGAGAAAATAAATTGCCTGCATGCTGCACCTGATATCCAGTGTTAATTATCCATTATCCTAAATAAGACCTTCTACTCTTCAAAACCTGTTGAAATCTGAAAAAAATTAACAATTTAGCAAAACAATTAAGAAAAAATGGTTTTAAAGCACAGTTAGATATACTACTTATCAAGGAAGGGCTCTATATAAATTAAAACACTAGCAATAATTCATTCAAATAAAAGTAGAAATGACAGCCATGTGAGCAGTCAGTCAGTATATATTTTGGAGGAGCTATTTATTAAGTGCCAGGTGCTATGCAAAGTGCTGAACAAAAACTTTACACTGAAACATTTGCCATGTACAAATGATACTACCTTGTGCTTCACTTAATATCACTGCTATTCAGTTTCCTTTCTGTGAAGATCAAAATTAGAATAAGTGATACTATGTCTCTTCTAGGACTAATTTTCTTTGCATTAAATACCTATGTATCAGGCCATTCTTGCGCTGCTATAAATACCTGAGTGACTTGCAGACTTTACAGGAAGCATGGTACTGGCATCTGCTCTGCTTCTAGGGAGGCCTCAGGAAGTTTACAATCATGGCAGAAGGTGAATTGGCAGGAACATCACATGGCAAAAAGAGACAAGGGGGATGTGCAGGGAGGTGCCACACACTTTTAAACAATCAGATCTCATGTGAATTTAGGGCAAGAGCTCACTTATCCCCAAAGGGCCATCACTACACCATTCATGAGGGATCTGCCCACATAATCCAAACACCTCCCACTTTGGAGATTACAATTCAATATGCGATTTGAGCGGGAAAAAATATACAAACTATGTCAACCTATTTGGCCTGAGTTTATATTCTACATTAGTCTATCTGAAGTAGATCAAGGGTTTAGTGTTTGCATTTAGTACTATTTCATCTGCCCTATTCTTCTCACTCACAGTTGCAACATCCAGCCATTTCTCTCAGATGCCCAGGGGTGACACGCTATTTAAGAGTTTCTGTATTTCCCTACTTTATTTCCCTATCCCAGTGCAAGTTTTGAAACCATTACATGTTTTAGACCTTTTCCAAACCCACTAGCCTAATAAAGTTTTAAAGTCCAGATTTCCCTATACATTGACTTTTCTGTCTTCTACTTGCCAAACTGATGAAGGATTACTAGGAAAATTAGTCCAGCTGGAAGTTTTAATACCTAATATTGAATTTATATATTATACTTCCCAGAGGAATTTTTATTTTAACAATGGATTCTTGGAAATACACTTTCTAAATCCAAAGAAATATGAGTCATTTTATCCCTTATTACCATCTATTTGAACACAGAGGAAATTTTTTAAATTTTCTAGTAAACTAAGGGTGAAAAAAGGCATGTTTGGCCTTTGTGATGTATATAGGCAGCTGTCCTTGCGGCCAGGGTTGAGTCATCCTGAGATAAGAACTAAATAGACTTTTTTAAGAGGTAGAATGAACCTTATTTAATTGTAGATAACACTGATCCCTGGTAATGTGCGATAGTAGAAAGAACACGAGATTTGAAAAATAACAGCAATAACAATAAACACCTTGCCCTATTAGTGTGCCTGGAGCTTTAATTTTTTTTAACTCTTCTCTCTCCCATTTCATTTATCAGTAAGATCTTAGAAAGGAATAATTTTTGACCTATTAGTTAATAATATTACCTAAATATGATTATCAGGCACACCTTAGAAAAGTTCATGGGTATGGTTAAGTGGATGTTACCAAAAGGAAGAAATTTAAAGTATTAAAACATAGAGTATGGTTTTTAAAAAAAAATACAAGAAAATAAAACAGGGAAGTAAAAAATAAATGTTTTCCAAATTTTTTTCCTAAAATAAAAGAGTAAGGAAGTATCTACATTCTCATTCTAACTTCTCATTATGGTGGTTCTTAATCAAAAGTGACCCTCAGCATTACTTGGGAATTTTTCCAAAATTTCACCCAGGCAAACAACTGCCATAAGGTACAACATGAATATATACTCAAGAATTGCTTTGCTAAGAATTTTAGACAAATCCTTTCTGTCTTTAGTTGCACTTTAGTTCCATGCTGCATACACACATCCATGCCAATAGAGCACTATTGGCAGAAAACATACAGCTAGCTAAATTCCTAGCAAATTTTGAATCTGCTTCCCATGGGTTAAATATGGTACAAGTCACAGTATATATCAAAAGCCTAATGACTAACAGGCAATATGTTATATACATAAGGGGATGATGCTTTATTAAATAGGGAACCATAAATTAATTTTTTAAATTGATTTCAGCTCTTTCATCCAGCCAAACTAAATCTTTTGTTGAAATGGTATTCCTATTGTGAAGAACCTTAACTCTCAGGAATAATTCATTTGGGATATTAACTTTGTGTGGGTACCATTTACTTAGCCACTCCATTGCAAAAACTGTCACTTCACTGTCCCATAATTATGCCTTTTCCTATTCAGCGTATAGTTGATAGTTTACTTCCAGAATGTGAATTGTTCACCTTTTGTCTCCAGCAGCTCTAGCTGTTGAATTTTCCATTATAATCTAAACCTAAAGGACCAATTTTTAAAAAATTCTTAATATCCCAAGGCACTTTGCTTCTTTAGACATGAATATTAAATAGGGTGAAAGCTTAAAACCCTTGGTGGCAAGTCCCGTCAAGAGAAGCCACTTGAGGACATTCAAAATACAACTAGCCAACTCACATTCTATTGTGGGATTAATTAGCTGTGAGCTACAGAGTCAGTGTTGTAGTAAAGGTAGTTTTCCATAGAGCTTTTGTCACATGCTTCTGCCAGGTCCATTTCTTTTTTCTCGGTTTTAAGCCATAGTTTGAGGGAAAACCAGCTGGACGTGGTGGAAGAAGCAGGAGACAGAGGAGGAGGGTTCTGGATGGTCCCACTCTCTTTACATTACACTTTGCCCAGACAGCAACTGACTAGCTACTTCTCTGAGAAACTCTTTTTCACCAGATTGACACCATTAGGGGAAGCTATTCTTAACCCCCAGATCAAGTAAGCTGGCTAAAAATGAAAGAGACATCTTTTAAGTTAGAAAATTTTATATCATTGTCAGTTTGGTAAGAGGAAAGAAAAAAAAAAAAACACTCTCCATCTAGCAGAGGGGAAAAAACTCTCCTTTTCAAACTCTTATGATGTTTTTTCAGTATGTTGCTCAGAATTGAAGAAAGAGCTCATTTCTTGACTATCACCATGATTTTCACTGAGCTTTATATTCAATGACACCTGAAGATTACACATAAACCCTGACACCAGTGTAGGCTGGATCCTGCTGCCTGAACTGTAAAAACGGATGACTGTAGATGCATCAGAGAGCTAATTAGAAAGTATTTTTCTCCTTTGCCTAGACAGCTACTCTTAGTTTCTTTGGGTGCATATCTTCTCTTTTTGTTCCCCACCTGCTTTAGTTTATGAAATGTTGAAAAATTTTTAATGCATTTTCTCCCAAATAAAATAATGTGATAAATGTGAAATTATGGAGTAACTGTGTGTTTTTCTGAGCGACCAATTAGCATTATGATTTTTTAATTGGCACATTTCTATTTCTATCAGACCATGCCAATTAGGATGATTACAACATGTTTCAAAATTTCCAGTAATACTGTTAAATACTTAAAACTTTTTCTCCTTTGATTAAAGATTTGATTTTATATCTTTGGGATTCCAAAAAGCTCTATGTGTTCTGATTTTGTTTCTTACAGAATAGATTATTTCCCAGAAGTTTAAAATTACTGTCTGACTGCTAAATGACTAACTTGGTTGCATGTGGGTTTCTGTTGCACCCTACTTAAGCAGGCATTAGTCTCTAAAATCCATGTAGTCCAAAAAACCACAGACACAAGAATAGGCAATTCAAATATGGATTCCATTGACAAAAAATGGAGCCAAACTACATTGTCATTTAAATGAATATACTATGATTGCTAAGTTATGGTAATCATGTAAATAAAATGCTCGACTGAAATATAATCACAATGATTATAAAAAGTGATTTTCTGCTTACTGAAATAATAAGTATGACTAAAACTAATGTGTTTAACTGCTGGCATTGGAAGATACCTATTTTGTGAATATATCTACGTTAACTCATGTTCTCTGTTGTACATGAATCACAATTGCCTTCCAAATGCTGTCTCTCTCTAGTGTTTTGAAGGCAGCTAAGACACTAATAATGATACACGTAATTCATTTTTGTGAAAGAAAAATTCAGAGACAATATCAAGTAGAAAAAACATAAAGTTGGTTTGTAAAGACTGGAGAAGGTGCACTTTGCCAAATAAAAAACACAAGAGGCATCTAAAGGGGAGGGGGAGGCAAGACTAGCAAGTTCAGATTATTCTCTTCATTGCACAAAAAAAACATGTTTTATCCTTTTTATCATGTGTACAAAAATAGTGATAACAGTATCTTTTTTATTGGTACCAATATCATTATTTTTGTACATATGATAAAAAGGATAAAACGTGTTTCTTTTTGTGCAATAAAGAGACTGGATATGTCATGAAGGGTATGATGAAGGATATTGTCACAACCTTTGACAATAACATTGCAAAAGTCAGTGATAATGTTGTTTTTCTCATGGTAGCAGTAATTCACAGGAAATGCTCAAGGTTTCATTTGGTCACTAGAGATAAGAACTATTTCTCATAGTTTTTGTTCTAAGACAAGGTCTTTCTCTGTTGTCTATGCTAGAGTGCAGTGGTATGACCATGCACTCATGAGGCTCACTGCGTGAGGCTGACTGCAGCCTCAGTCTTCTGGGCTCAAACTCCTCCCCCCACAGTCCCCCAGCTAGCTGGAACTACAGCTGTGGGTGTGTGCCACCATACCTGGCTAACTTTTAAAAAACAATTTTAGTAGATAAAGGGTCTTCCTGTATTGCCCAGGCTGATCTCAAACTCTTGACCTTAAGTGATCCTCCTGCCTCCACCTCCTGAAGTGGTAGGATTATAACCATGAGCCACCATGCCCGGTCTCTCTTATAATTCTTAAGGACCATGGATTACTTTTGTATGTTTTTGAGATTCATAAATGGGCACACTTAGTATGTATTCTTTTGTGTCTGACTTCCTTTATTCAACACAATGAATGTAAGATTCATCCATGTTTTTGTGTGTTTTAGTAGCTCAATTTTATCCATCTATCTAAATATTTATCTTGGATACCAACAGCTTTTTTATACACCTAGAATTATTCTTTGGGGACTGGAACAAGGCAGGACAAGCCTATTATTTTTGCTTATCCAAAAGTGCAAAATATGGGACCGTGGGACATATTGTGTGTGCCTATGTGCAATGCAGCAGGACCAAGGGTCAGCTTTTTTTTTCCAAAATCCCTCATGTGGGCAGATTTCTGTCCTGAGGGCATGGATTTGACCATATACATTTGAAGAATGGTAGTATCTTTAATTTGATTTTTTATTTGATCAGTTTTATTTATGGGAGTTAAAAGTGTTATTAATGAACACATCCAGACTTCCTTAACATTTAGTTTTGAAAAATGGAGCCACAAGAATCTAAGGTTTATGAGTTAATAACACTGCAGAGGATTTGTAAAACTTCTAGGATTGTAATTTACTGTTGTGTGTCAGAGGTATTTTGCTGTGTTTTTAAGCTTATCTACTAAGATCAGGAACCAAGAATCAGCAAAACTATGACTGCCAGATCTTGCCTATTAAACTCATAACTAACACTTTCTCAGAGATTCGTATGTTTAACAATGTTTCCGACCTGTCGGAAAGTGACATTCTTGACTCTCTGTGAATATTGGATTGTATCACAGAACAAGAACAAGAAATTCTTCTAGGAGGACATTATAGGTGTAATTTTAACATACAAAACATACTTTTTATTTCTTAATAAAGATATTGTCATACTTAATTAAACAATATTTTTGCCATGGGAGATTGTACACATTTTTAACTTTTCTTTTTGCATGGAAGGATAGTCTCACAAAATCTGTATAAACAATTGTGTAGTCAGGAAAAGTAAAAAAAAAAAAAAAACACAGTAAAAACATTCTATATAAAATTTATTTATTGTTTCGAGTAGTCATGCAGACAGGACCAACGTATATATAATCTCAAGAAGAAACATACGCAAAAAATAAATTACTTAAAGTGCACTAATAGCAAGTGTACACTTAATATGAATTTTTATATGAGTTTATCATGTTACTACCAATCAAATCAGGATATAGACCTTTCCTGACACTTTCAAACGTTCTCTCATTGGTTTTCCTAGTTAATTCCTCCACTCAGAGGCAAGGAATATTTTGACTTTTATTACCATGGATTCGTTTTGTATGTTTTTCAGATACATATACATGGACACACATAGTATGTATTCTTTTGTGTCTGGCTTCCTTTATTCAACAAAGTAAATATAAGATTCATCTGTGTTTTGTGTGTTTCACTAGTTCAATACTACCTTTCTATCTATCATCTATCTATCTATCTAAATATGTCTGTTAGATGTCAACAGTATTTTATATACCTAGAATTATTGCTTTTTCTTATATTGTTAGGTTATAGAATGGATGGATATCATCAGGTTTCCAAGGCAATTGTGCCATTTTATACTCTATCTGCAGTGTATGAGATGTGCCATTGTTCTTTATTCTCACCAACAGCCTGCGTTGCTAAGGCTTCTTAATGTAATTGTGTGAGTGGGAGTGTTGCAGTATCTCATTGTGGTTTGGTTTACATTTCCTCTTGAGTAATGGTATTGAGTATATTTTCAAATGTTCACTGGCTATTTGTATATACTTTTTAGTTGTTTGTTCAAATATTTTGGCCGCTCTAAATTGTGTTTGTTCTCCTCTATAATTGAGTAATAGGGCTTTTGTTTTGTTTTTGTTTTTTTGAAACATGGTCTCGCTCTGTCGCCCTTGCTGAAGTAAAGTGGCAGAATGACAGCCCATTGTGACCTCAAACTCCTGGGCTCAGGTGATCCTCCTGATGCACCTGCCTAGACCTCCCAAATCGCTAAGTCTGCAGGCACATACCACCACATCAGCTAATTTTTTTTTATTTTTAATTTTTTTGTGGAGACAGGGTCTCAGTATGTTGCCCCAGTTTGTTTTGAACTCCTGGCCTCAAGTGATCCACCTGTCCCAGCCTCCCAAAGTAAGTGTTCTTTATATATTCTGTATATAAGTTCTTTTTGTATATATGTAACATGAGTACCTTTTCTAAATGTCTTTTCATTTGGTAAATTTTAACAAACACAAGTTTCTAATTTTATTAGAATATAATTCATTATTTTTCTTTTATAATAGTGTGTGTGTATCCTTTCTAAGGAATATATGTCTATAACAAGGACATGGAATATCATTCCATGTTTTTTCCTGAAAGCTTTATTTTTTCACATCAGGTGTTTTGTATCATGTGAGGTAAAAGTTAATGTTAATTTATTTCATACTGATATTTAGTTATTTAAATACCATTTAAATATAATATAGTTCTTTCTCAGATGAAGTTCAGTGACATCTTAAGTCAAGTTATTAAATACGTGTAGGTCCATCTTAGATTATTTCTCCTTCCTTTAGTTTATTTATCTGTCTTTTTGACTATGCCAAACTATCTTTTTATTTTCGTGCATTTTAAAATTATGATGTAAGTCCTTCAAATCGGTTCAATCTTTTCCCAGAAAATAGTCTTGCACCTTTAGATGTCTAAATACATTTTAAAATTATCTTATCAATTTTAGTAAAATAACCTCCCATAGCTTTGGTTGAAATTCTATTAAATCTTTATATCATTAAGGGTAAAATTAATATCCTAACAAATTTGAGTCTTCTGACATGTAAATATTGAATATCCCTCTGTTTATGTAGTTATTCTTTAATTTCCTTCTATAATGTTTTAAAATTTACAGATTAAAGGTTTGTGCTTCCTTAATTAGATTTATACCTAGGTTTCTGATACCTATGATGCTATTATACATTATATTATTTTAAAATTTAGTTTTAATTTCATTATTGCTAGTGTTTAGACATATAATTGATTTTTATTAAACTTTATCCTATTATATTTCTAATTTCACTTATGAACTCTAATAATGTATTTGCACATTCCTTTGGATTTTCTATATACACAATCATTTTCTGCAAAGAAAGGCAGTTTTGTTTTTCTCTTTACAACTTTTATACTTTTTTCTTTTTGCATAGCTAAAACTCCTGTATCAGTGCCATGTTGATTAGATGTGATATGAGCGTAATTATATTTGTCCTTTCCCTGTAGTTGATGGGAAAGCATTTAACTTCTCACATTAAACTATAATGTTAGCTGTAATGTAATGTTAGTTTTTGTTTTTAGATAATTAAAGAAATCAGATTATAAGGTTCTAGCTCTCTTTTTCTTTAAGCTAGTCAAGTGAAGCAGTGGGAGTGGAGAATGACCAAAGAAACCTGTAACTGATTGTGATTAATTAGTTGTAAACACTACCACGCTTGGACCAGCAGAAGTTCTCTTTTAATTTAGTTTGCTTAGAGTTTTTATTATGAAAACTCTAAAATGTTGATAGAATGATAAAATTCAACTCTAAAATATTGAATTTTATCAAATGCTTTAACTGCTGCCATGGTTTCGATGTGTCCTCCAGAAAGCATGTTAGAAACTTAATTACCACTGTAACAGTATGAAGAGGTGTTGTTTTTTTTTCTGTCTTTTCTATTTTAATGACTATTTCTCTTATTTTCTTCCTCCTACTAATTTGTTCTTTTTTGCTTTTTGAGCTGGGATCATTGATTTTAAAGTTTTATCCTTTCCAGTATACTGGAAATATATATCCAAAAATTACAATATTCTTTCTTAGTACTGTTTTAGCTTCATAGCACAAAGTTTTAATATGTAGTGTTTTTGATTTACATTCATATCAAAATATATTCTAGCATCCTTTGTATTTTTGTTTTTACTAATACTTAGATGTTTGCAGCTTTATTTCCAAATATTGCCATTGATTTCAAACTTTATTCTAATCTTGTCAGAAAACGTGTGTGTCTGAGAAATGCATAGCTGTTGTTCTCTGTAGGTGAGAGATACAGATGAGAATCAGAACAGTTGAAATGAGCCCACTGATTTCAGTAGGGTGGCAAGTGAAAAAGGCTAAGTAATAGCACTCGTTTTTTCTACCTTCTTTTATTTTTTATTTTTATTTTATTTTATTTTATTTATTTTATTTTATTTTTTGAGATGGAGTCTCGCTCTGTCACCCAGGCTGGAGTCCAGTGGTGCCATCTCGGCTCACTGCAAGCTCTGCCTCCTGGGTTCACGCCATTCTCCTGCCTCAGCCTCCTGAGTAGCTGGGACTACAGGGGCCTGCCACCACACCTGGCTTATTTTTTTGCATTTTTAGTAGAGACGAGGTTTCACCGTGTTAGCCAGGATGGTCTTGATCTCCTGATCTCGTGATTCGCCCACCTCGGCCTCCCAAAGTGCTGGGATTACAGGCGTGAGCCACCACGCCCTGCCACCTTCTTTTATTTCTAATGTCAGTTCTTTGAAATGTATTGACACTGTTTCATGGCACAACATACGGTATAACTTGTGACTCTTCTGCATATACTTGTAAACGATATCTATTTTCAAGTTGTGTGTAGTGCTCTCTAAATATCATTTGGTCCAGTTTCTCAATATATGTATTCAAATTTTCTATTTTCTTAAATGACTTTTCTCTGATTTTTAAATAAATTACTAAAAATGGAGTAAGTTCTCCAACCATGATTTTGGATTTATTTATTTCCCCTTTTCTATCTGACAATTTTTGCTTTTGTCTTACTTTTTGTTTACTTTTTCCCATCCTTTTTGTTCCTGCTTTCTTTTGTATTGCTTGAATATATTTTAGTATTTCATTTATCCCCTATTTTGGGTTTTTAGTACTGACTCTTGGTTTTATTGTTTTTCGTCTCTGGGGATAATAACATGCATTCTTAATTTATTGCAATCAAACTTGAATTACTTTTATATTGATTCACATATAATGTAAGACATTTACAATACCCCATCATTTGTGCTATCATTATCATGAATTTACTTCTCTAATGTTATAAACCCCACGAAACGTTGCTAGTATTTTACTTTAAAGAATCAATATCCCTTTAAAGAAATGAAGAAAAAATATTTTATATATATATTCACATATTTCTGGCACTCTTACTCCTTTCTTATTCTAAATTAAATAAATGATAGAAATTACCATCCCTGTATCTCTCAAGTCTTTGAGAGCAGTACTGATAGCTTTGATTTACCACAGATGATATAGTTTATGGTTTACTAGTTTGGCAGGGTTGAGAAGCTTGAGCTGCTTCTTCTTCCTATGATGATGGTTTTGACTTCAGGATTCAGGGAGCCAGTGTGGGGTTTTTAGCAATTTCTAATTGTCACTACTTACTGAGACCACTGTGAGATAAACTCTGGGCAAAATTCCTTTTTTAGTCAGACTTCATAAACCCTTATTCTGATCAGTGATATTCTATGTCTCCAGGGATTATTGCTAGTTTAAAGCCAATGTCCCATAATCCTGAAAGGTCTGGGTTTTTCTTTCCCAGTGCTCAATCACTCTGGTAAATAGCTGCAAGTGGAGGAAGATTTATAGTACACGTTTATCTTATAAAATATCATTGCAGGATTTTCCCCCAAGGATATCCCCTTTTCTAGTAATTGCGTGAGAAATGCAACTCTCTTGTGGAACATAGGTCAAGCTTTTTTTTCACCAGACCTAAAGTTGTATTCATTAAAGAGACCAAGTGGTGCCTTAGTGTACTTTTCATCTATTTCAATCTTAGAGACCCATGATCCATTAGCCACTAGCAAAGATCCCCATGGATGAAACAATTCTCTCTCCTGTTCTAACATTGTGTCTATTATGGTAACCCTAGCTTCATTATCTCTGGCAGTAAAATACTGCCATGCAGATTTCATTATTGCCATTAAAATGAGATGAGTGAGCATAGTTAGAGGGTAGGTAAGTGGATTGCTCATGATAAATCTATTCAGACATCCCTACTTCTTTATGTATTTGATTTCCACTTGTGTATAATATCAAGAAGTGTTCAGCAGGTCACTTCATTCATTGTAGATGACAGTTGAACTCTGCTTTTAGTTAACCAACTAAGGAACCACTCACAAGGGCTCAAGCTATCATATTGAATCAAGAATCTTTGGTAAATATCCCATATTGATAAATTTTGCCTTATATAAATATTTCTTTCTCCTTAATCTACCACTGAAGACTTTTCAAACATATTCCCCAGCTTTCTGCTCATACATGTTAGTGCAGGCTTCAATTATTTTGACATGTAAGTCTTCTTTTCATGGTTTTACCTGGTAATTGCCCTCTTGGGCACATGGAGACCTGGTGCTGAATAGAACTTTGGAGGTCATGGGGTGTAGTAATGGTGGAGCATAAAGATAACCAGCAAAAAACTCAGAAATCCATACAGGATCTCCAAACAAAGTAAATTAGCCTCTTCAGAAGAAATGGAGGAGCTGCTTCTGCTCAGTACAGTTTGAATTTGGGAAACCGAGAGTCATTGCAATCTTTCTAAATGTCATTAATCTAATTCTCTGAACCCCACTTGTTTTTCCAAATTGAAGCCCTAACCTTTGCATAAAATGTTCAAACAGTTAGATAGGACAAATACATTCTAATGTTTGATAGCAGAGTAGGGTGATGATACTTAGCAGCAATATTATGTATATTTCAAAGTAACTAGAAGAGAGGCTTAAAATGATACCAACACATAAAAGTAATAAACACTTAAGGTGACATGTACCTCGAATACACTGACTTGATGACACAATGTATGTATGTAACCAACATTCACATATAGCCCATAAATATGTAAAACATTGGAACATTTTCATTAATACAAAATATTTAAACCCATCAAGGCTAAACGTTTTTCTTGCTTTAGCAATTGTTTTAAATAAAAATCAAGATGTAAAAATATGAATAAAACAAATCCTAGCCATTCTGAAAAATAATTCTCTGTAAAAGTTATTTAAAAACACATGTGAGCATCTAATAAATTATTTGATTTAAATAAAGGAAACACCTTCAATAAGCTGTATTGAATCTACATTATAGGTTGCAGAATCAGACTCTGCATCTAAATTTGAGGTACAAGAGATGAAAGATTTTTTTCTCTGATGCTACCTTGAGTTGAGAATGTAGAGACCTGAGCCAGTCATATTCTTCCTTTAGCTCTCAAGTACAACTAAACGCAGTCAGGCTATCCAAAAGTTTTGTATTCTTCATGCTCATCATTCTGTGATGCACCAGATGCCATATGATCTGCCAAAGCCTGGCCTTTAACAGGCACTTTATTCCAGCCAGGAATAAACTTAAAAGGAACAGTCCTTTTAAGGAAATGCTTTGCTACTGGCTGCCAGACTAGTGGTATTTTATCCTCTCCTTGTGTATTAGTATGTTCTCTTGCTGCTATGAAGAAAGACCTGAGACTGGGTAATTTATAAAGAAAAGAGCATGGCTGGGGAGGCCTCAGGAAACTTAGAATCATGATGGAAGGCACCTCCTCACAGGGAGGCAGGAGAGAGAATGAGTGCCAAGCAAAGGGGAAAGCCCCTTATAAAGCCATCAGATCTTGTGAGAACTCTCTATCATGAGAACAGCATGGGGGAAACCATTCCCATGATTCAATTATCTCCACCTGGTCCTGCCCTTGACATGTGGGGATTATCACAATTCAAGGTGAGATTTGGTGCAGGGATGCGGGGGGACACAGAGCCAAACTGTATCACCCTTTAACCAGATCCTCATGCCTTCAGATCGGGTCAGGTAAGATGACTCATTCCAGATTCTATGAATTCTCATTTTTTTTGCCTGGCCAAAATTTTTATTAGTGATATTTCAAACATGTATAACACAGAGAATAATATAAATTCTATGAACTCATCACCTACTTTTAATCATTACCAAAATAACTTTTTGTTTTGTTTATACCTCTATCTCTTCTCCATCCTCTGGATTATTATTATTATTATTATTATTTTATATATATATTTTTTATTATACTCTAAGTTCTAGGGTACATGTGCACAACGTGCAGGTTTGTTACATATGTATACCTGTGCCATGTTGGTGTGCTGCACCCATTAACTCGTCATTTACATTAGATATATCTCCTAATGCTCTCCCTCCCTCTCCACCCCACCCCACAACAGGCCCCGGTGTGTGATGTTCCCCTTCCTGTGTCCAAGTGTTCTCATTATTCAATTCCCACCTATGAGTGAGAACATGCAGTGTTTGGTTTTTTGTCCTTGTGATAGTTTGCTGAGAATGATGGTTTCCAGCTTCCTCCATGTCCCTACAAAAGACATGAACTCATCATTTTTTATGGCTGCATAGTATTCCATGGTGTATATGTGCCACATTTTCTTAATCCAGTCTATCCTTGTTGGACATTTGGGTTGGTTCCAAGTCTTTGCTATTGTGAATAGTGCCGCAATAAACATATGTCTTTATGCAGCCAACAAACACATGAAAAAATGCTCATCATCACTGGCCATCAGAGAAATGCAAATCAAAACCACAATGAGATACCATCTCACACCAGTTAGAATGGCGATCATTAAAAAGTCAGGAAACAACAGGTGCTGGAGAGGATGTGGAGAAATAGGAACACTTTTACGCTGTTGGTGGGACTGTAAAATAGTTCAATCATTGTGGAAGACAGTGTGGCGATTCCTCAGGGACCTACAACTAGAAATACCATTTGACCCAGCCATCTTATTACTGGGTATATACCCAAGGGATTATAAATCATGCTGCTATAAAGGATTCTCATTTCTTAAGTGCCTTGTCTCTGACATAACAAATCAGCTACAACCCAGTTGCAAAACTCAGAAAAAAGCACAGCTATTTTTTTAAACTCATAGGGATTTATGAAATTAGGACTTTAAAAATTTGATGAAAGATCTCTAGGTGAGATCTTTAGGAACTGTTGCTTGAAAAACACCACAGCATGGACCAAACCAAGAAATGCTTACCTGTGGCACAATCTGGAAGTTGAAGGATCAGGAATCCACTCTATCAGCTATTAGCTTCAAGACCTTACTGCACTGATTGCAATCCATGAGACAGAAAGCTTTCCCCAGTCTGTTTTCACTGGGAAGATGATGCAATCAATGAATTAATCAGGAAGTCCCTACTGGAATTTTAGACTCCAGAACTATATCACATCTATTGCATTTACACAAGAAAAATAAAAGGCTGTCTTTCTGCTTCAGTCTTTCTCCCACTTAGTTTAAAATCCATGTCAGTTTGAGAGCACTTAATTAGAAAAATCAGTCACATCCAGAAACCAATCTGCATGGGATTATGGAAAATGTCACATTTATTATTACAGTCTCTACTGAACAGAAGGATGCACTAGATGCTGAGCAAGCCAGTGTAGCATAATTCCACAAGTACCTTTCTGTCTTCCTCAGCATTTGACACTGAGGATCACACCCTTGTGTGAAACATCATTCTCTCTTGAGTTCTGTGATGCTATAATTTTAAATTTCCGCTCACCTCCAGAACACATCCTTTTAATTTTTTATTGCTCTCTTTCTTTCCTTTATTTATAGTTAAATATTGGAAGATTCACAGCCCTTCATCTCAGACCACAATTTTGTCTCCTTCTCCAGATAATGTCATTTGCTTATCACAATTCCATATGTCCAGCTCCATGCATTATTGGAGCTACAGTTTAGTGTATCTAATTTTCTACCAAATATCTCCAATTGTATATCTCTTTAAGATCTCTAAATTAACTATGCAAAACTGAATTTTTGAATCTTTAATTATTGCCTCCATATTATTTAAAACTACCCTACTTCTTGACCCTTCTTTCAGTTTCAAACAGATCAAGGTCTTTCCCATCTCAGGGCCTTTTCACATGATCTTCTGACTTCTGCATGGCTGGTTCGTTTTATCCTGTTGGTCTTATTTAAAATTTTATTTTCTCTTTAAGGTCAAGAAAGCCTCTGGCCACTTTAACTAAATGAGTAAATCTATTATTCTTTTATACCCTCAGAAATTTTTGACTGACTTCATTTTTTAACTTTTTTAAACAAACATATTTATTATAAACTTCCCCTACAAGGGAAAACTTGATCTTCTACTGTAGTAGTAATTTATGGTACTGTAGTAACCTGATCTTCTACTGCAAGGGATTGGTAAGTAACTTAACCTATTGTGTTCAATGCTGAAAGCCTAGTACCAAGTATAGTGTATAGGACACTGTTGTATGTTTAATATTTGTTGAATAAATAGAAAACAATAAGGATAGATAAGTGAAAAGTTCCATAGACACTATATTTTCTTCAAAGTAACATATTTTATAATAGAAATGCAAATTCTTCTTGCTTTAAAAATATTCATATCATTTTCAAGTGGGTGTTTATTTTTTTCCCTTTTTCTTTTTTTCAAGTGGATCTTTCTAATTACCATTCTTCTTTTCCTATTTTATTCACCCCACGTGTCAGGAGAACCTATGCATTCTTCTTCCCACCTGGGGCTAAGGGTTTTATTTTATTTTCAGAATTACAGTTTTTACAGTAGCTTTCTTACTATGTGTCTTTTTGTATTTCAATATAAGTCCATGTTAAAATTTTTAACTGAAAACAGAATTTCAGAAAGTATGAAGGGTATGAGTTTTCACTCTGCGTGCAAGGAACAAGTTAATCCCATCACAGTTTCACAGGTGCTGGGAGAAGAACAACACACCTGAGCCAGAGATAAAGGGCCGTTGATTACAGTAATAGCAGTATCTAGAGTATCATCAGTTTCTTATTCTGGTTTTTGAAGCCCAAGTTCCCACAGGGCAGTGAAATGTGTCCAGATGAAGCCTGCACATGCAGTAGGTTGTGTAACAGGAAAGGGACCCAAAGTTCAGGGAGCCCTCATCTAAAACAGCAGTAAACAAACTTGTCTGGTATTTTCCCTGGAGGGAAACACATTCTGTGTTATATTGGACAGTAAATGAACCTGCCATTTTCTCCAGAGGGAAACATTCTCCCAATTTTTCAACACTGCTCTGCACACAAACATCCTTCATAAGATGATTGGTGCTTCAGCTTTCAGGGCATATAGAACGTGACAGACCTACAGAGAACTGTGAAACTTTCAGTAATGTAATTATTGTAAGCGAGTCTCTCATTAAAGTGTAAAATGTAAACGACTCATTCATTCATCTGTAAATACCTATCAAAGATTTGTTGTATTCCAGGATAGAACCCTAAAGAGACATAACCCCTGACTTCATAGAGCTTATATTCTTCTATACAGATATAAATAAATAAAAAACAAATACATTAAAAATGCATTATGCTATGATAAGATATATCATCTTATCTTAGGCATGACATGAAATGATGTGTTGTAACAACATAGTATCACATCATGTAGTATGTTAAGTAAATGTGCTTATAAATCCATTTTGTTTCTAAGAGGGTCAGAGATAGTATATTTTAAATAGAAAAAATTCTTTTCACGGCAAAGAAAATTCTAAAAGGATAATTCTGTTGCTAATTATATACGGGCTACTCTTTTTTTATTTTTTATTTTTTATATTTTTGAGATGGAGTTTCACTCTTGTTGCCCAGGCTGGAATGCGGTGGCACTATCTTGGCTCACCACAACCTTCACCTCCTGGGTTCAAGTGATTCTCCTGCCTCAGCCTCGCTAGTCACTGGGATTACAGGCATGTGCCACCATGCCTGGCTAATTTTGTATTTTTAGTAGAGATGGGGTTTCTCCATGTTTCTCAGGCTGGTCTCGATTTCCCAACCTCAGGTGATCCACCGGCCTCGGCCTCCCAAAGTGCTGGGATTACAGGTGTGAGCCACCGTGCCCTGCCATGGGATACTCTTTTTAAAAAGTTTGAAAATTTTAAGTATTATTTATATTTAATTAAACGATTTCATAGTAAGCTTAAAACACGTTAATTGTTGCAAAATCAAACTATGTGAAAATAAATATAAAAATATTAAAACAAGTGAATATAATTGACCTGCATTCCCTAGAACTTTTAACTAATGCCCAGACACTGTCTCATGCCAGGCAGTGCATCTTCCTTTGAGAGGTTCGGTTGGTCATACCACCCACACGCTTTTGATCATTACCTACATATGCAGTGGTCATGTCAGTAGCTAATTGCCCACGTTAACTTTCTTCATTTTTCTTGTTGAAAAGAGATTTTTTAAAATGAGCTCAATATATCAGCCTTTTTAGCAGAATTATTAATAATACGTATACCCTCATTCATTATTTGGTGTTTCTTTTTTTCTGAGCTCTTCCTTCTCTGATAATCTGTAAAGCATCTCAAAGACTGTTAAAAATCATTTTGCTCTCACTTTACTTTGCTAACCCTTTTACCTGCAAGTACAAAAAATAGATACTGTATAGTCTATTCTTTCTTTATTCTGGCCTTAAGTTGACCAAATTTGCCAAATTTATTCACTTGAATTTTAAAGCTTCAAATACTATTTTTAGCATAAGCAGAATAGAATAAGCCTTTTTTTTCCACTTTTTTTCTTTTTTTGTTTTTTTTTTGAGACAGAGTCTCACTTTGTTTCCCAAGCTGGAGTACAGTGGCACAATCATGGCTCACTGCAGCCTTGAACTCCCAGGTCAAAGCGATCCTCCCACCTCAGCCTCCCAAATAGCTAGGAATGCAGGCATGCACCATCATTTCCAGCTGGATAAGATTTTTTAAACCTGTATATATGAAAAAGTGAAATAAAATACACAAAGCATAAGAATCAACAGCACAACAAAAACACACTATCAAAATATCTCATGTACTCCATAAATATATACACCTACTATGTATCCATGAAAATTAAAAATTAAAATAATGCAGTAGTTTAAGTGGAAATCTTACTGTAATTTCCTGGAAGCCAAGGTCAAAAAGAAAACATAATACTTAAAAAAAAAACAAAAAAAAACTTTCATTATATTCCCCAAGCAAGCATTTCCTCCTTGGTGCTAAAGTTTAAAAGAAATTTCCTGTTATCATATAGAAACATTGAATAAAACAATGTGATTTTTTACCACATTATTTAACCTTCCTGACTCATATTCTTCATTTGCAAAATAGGTTAAGTATTGTATATCTTCCAAGATTGGTAAGATAATAAATTACAAAATTTATTTTTCATTCAACAAATATTATCTAAGTTTCTTGGAATTTCAGGCATAGTTCTAGATGCTGAAGACAAGCAGTGAACTAGCAAGTGTCTGCCTCAGGAGTTTGTGTTTTACAAGCAAAGGGAGAAAATAAACACATGAAAAGTTTATAGCACAGCAGAAAACAGTGTTTTGAAGAAAAACAGTAGAGGCTGAGGGGAAGGTAAAGGGGTATGTGTGTGTGTGTGTGTGTGTGTGTGTTTTGTTTTGTTTTGTTTTTGTTTTGTTTTGTTTTTTTAGATGGAGTCTCCCTCTGTTGCCTGTTGCGCAGGCTGGAGTGCAGTGGCACAATCTCAGCTCACTGCAAGCTCCACTTCCCGGGTTCACGCCATTCTCCTGCCTCAGCCTCCCTAGTAGCTGGGACTACAGGAACCCGCCGCCACGCCCGGCTAATTTTTTTGTATTTTTAGTAGAGACAGGGTTTCACCCACTGAACCTTATTTTGGGGGAAGCCTAACAGAGCCCACCTCATGATAGTTAGCTCTGACTGCATAATCAATTCATGCCTAGTGGTCACGTTCATTCTCTTCTAGAGCCCAGGAGCATGTCAGCTCCTATTTTTTTTTAAGAGGTATATAATTTTTATGCTAAAGACATCATGGTTTTGCTCCAGAAACCAGGGGCTCCATATTATCATCATTCTCCTGGGGCTTGCTATAAATTCCACGTGGTCTCATTTTTAAACTACAGCTACATCTAAAACCAGACTCTATAATCCCCATCTCAGATGCTGCTTCCTGAAGAGCCCAACTGCAACAGGCCTCTAATGTCTTTCATCTTTTAAGTTTTAAAGCAATAGATATGCTGTAATGAAACCATTATTCCCTTTACATAATAAAGCCTGGACAAAAACTTGAAATCACTTATTCAATAAAATATAAAATTAAAATAATGCAGCCTTATTATACTAGTATTAACTTTCTGTTTTTTTGTTTGAATTTTATTTTAATTTTTTTTAATCAGGAAGATTACACCACTGAGGCTTCGTTGATATGTAGTACATTAAGAGTGAGAGTAGATAGGTTATTGTGACAAATGACAATGGTAAACACTAATAAATTGTTACAGTTTACTCAGTTGAGGGCCACACAGTCAGTTTTAAGATATTTTGTCACATTAATTGCTGATAAACAACCCCAAATATGCTATCATGTAGATTTGGGATTGAATTTACCTTTCCATTTTTAAACCAAATAATCTCAAAGCCAGAAGCTGTTTATCTGGACAATCTACAACAAAATCTAGAAGCTAGAACCATAACTTTGACATGTTTCTTGTGTTTTCTAGATGGAAAGCTATTGGTCTTTAATTATATCTCAGCCAACTTATTTAATACAACACTATTTTGCCAAAAAGTTCATGTGATACAACAGAAAAAAAACCCATTGAAAGCTTAATCATGTTTTCTTTAGAACATATTATAACATATTATAATTCTAAGGTACAGTTTTTAAGGAAACTTAGAAAGAATGTTACATGTGCTGTAACCTATAGAACTGATCCTGTGCAGTCTCTTAGTTCAAGAAAAGGAAAAAAACCATTACTTCCAGTTAATCAGTAGATCACTGACAGTAAAGCTCTAACCTATAGAACTGACCCTGTGGAGTCTCTTAGTTCAAGAAAAAAAAATACTTCCAGTTAATCAATAGATCACTGACAGTAAAGTTGCTAATGATACCTTGAGCTTTTAAATTGGATTACTTTATCTGCTAGAGCAACCAGTGGTTTTCAAAATGTGCTGTAAAAGGGAGGTGAAAATGCATTGGTCAGGGCCAAATTCAGCCCCAGCCTTATTTCAGCCTTTATGAACAAAGCAACTCTGCTTTTGTCTGTTTCACATTGTAAGCTCCTGAAAAAGAGTAGCTTTGGAAGAGGATCTCGGGGAGATTGCAGTCCTAAGCACATGGCACTGTCCATACAGCTGACTTGATCTGTGCTGAAACTGTAAATTTCTACAAGCCTATTAAGGTCAAATCCTGTGTTAAAAATTTGGGAGTTATAATCAATATCTCTGTGCTAGTTGACTTGTTGGTTATGTTAATGAGAGGTTTTTGGTGAGGAAAAAGAAGAGACATCCAAAAGGTGGATTTTGAGGCCAGGCGTGGTGGCTCATGCCTGTAATCCCAACACTCTGGGAGGCCAAGGCAGGCAGATCATTTGAAGTCAGGAGTTTGAGACCAGCCACGGCCAACATAGTGAAACCCCATCTCTACAGAAAATACAAAAATTAGCTGGTTTTCATGGCACACGCCTGTAATCCCAGATTCTTGGGAGGCAGAGGAAGGAAAATTGCATGAACTCAAGAGGCGGAGGTGCAGTGAGCCAAGATCATGCCACTGCATTCCAGCCTAGGCGACAGAGCAAGACTCCATCTCAAAAATAAATAAATAAATTTTAAAAAGGTAGATTTCTGCATGCAAAAGAGACTATTCAGAATTTTACTGGGGGGAACTAAAAGCTGTTATTCTGTTAAATGATATACATTAAAAACTATAGTTTTCCCCTAGTTCTTAAATTCAGTTTGCCAATCTAATTATTGTTATTTGTCACTGTGCAGATTTTAATACTTTTTTTAAATGAGTAATGTTTGGTCTCATTTACACATATATTTTCTCAGACATTTAAATGGCATTTATAAATGTATACATTCTTTTTTATTTTAAAACATTTTAACTAAATTAACCAGATCTTTCCAAGTACTAAAACAATTTTGTTAGTCTAAAAATTAAGCATAAAAATACAATGAGATTTACATTTTCTTAAAAGTTCTGTTTCTGAAAAGGAACACATTAAAATTTCAACTTAAAATATTTTCCAAATTGCTCAATTACATTTGAAATTGGAGTTGTAGTCTTTGCATTAAAAGCCAAAATTACCTTACATATCAACAAAAATAAAATGTTAACCATACACAAATTTGTTCCTAACAAAATATTTATACTATTAAAAAAAAAAAAAGAATTTAGAGGAAGTGATGTTGCTACCATGTTTGGGGTGGCTGACAACCCAAGCCCAGGTCCTGGTTGACAACCAGCATCAACAAACAAACATGAGTGGCAAGTCTCCAGATAATTTCAGCTCCCAGTCTTTGAGTCATTGTAATTATGTTGAGTAGAACAAAAAAGGATTATCCCCCCTAAGCCATGTACAAATTGTAATTTGTGATCAAAATCCATGTTGTCATTATGTTACGCCACCAAATTTTGGGGAGGATTGTTAAGTAGCAGTACGTAATTAACACAGCTGCTCAGAAACCTCCTTTAGAAATGTAGTGCCCATTTCTCCAGCTAATGGTAGTGTGGACAGCTGATGGGAAGGTCGTCAGTCAAGTCACTCTCTGGAAGCTCCCTTTAGTTAAGGAGATTTGTTTCAAAATTCTCTGGATAACTTTCCTTCCCAGAATCAGCCCATATCAAATGACTGGTTGATGGAGACTAACAACTCCTTGTCCTAAACCTTATCAAGGTGGAAGAACACTGAATGGCCACCCCAGCACTTGAGCTCCCTGTGGATCTTATGAGACCTTTATCTGGATGTATTCATATCAGCTCTCCTTTTTGGGGAGAGCCCTTTCCAAAAAAGCTCCTGCACACAAATCTCCATCTCAGACTCTGTTTCCTTGGAATCTAACCTAAGATACTTTTCTATATTCATATTAAAATCTTCCTAAGATTAAAATATGTACTCTCACTAATGGAGACAATTGCCTAAGTTTTTGAATGGGATGCTGACTGTGTTCTTATTGGTCATCCTGATGTGACATCCTAAATTCGATTTCTTTTTTCTGTGTCAATAATTTCATTACTCAAAGGAGATAATCATGTAGGCCAAATCCTTTGATTCAGTACTAATATAAGTCAGCAAAACATATGCAGCTCCATCATTTAGGATCCAATAGGAGGCAATAACCATAGTAGTTATTTGAATTTAATGAAGAGAATTGTTAATTTGTAGAAGATGGATAAGACAGGTAAAAGAGGACTTTAAAAAGTCCAGAAGTGGCAAGTACAAAAAAGCAACTACTACCTCTAAGCTGAGGGGGTATGGACATAACAAAATAAAACATCAAAAACAAATGGACAAAATTAATGACTAGGGATTCTTGCTGCCAATGTTGAGAGGCAGACTTCTTCCAATAGGAGAAACATGTAGACTTCTGGTTGTGAAGAAATTCCCAGAGGCTGTGAATTGGAGGTAGTCTGTAGGAGTGCCCACAGTTGCTGGGAGGGTGTGGCCAGGAAGAGCTAGAAGTTCAGAATTGGTTGTTGGCAAGATCGTGACATGAAGGCACAGCTAGATTGTTTCTGTGGGAGCTCCTGAAATTTTGCACTGAATAATAATAATGGAAGACCAGAACCCCAAAGGGAGGTATCTTTCTTTATTACAGCCTCACCGGATCTTTCCAGTGCCCTCTATTGATAATGCCTAGCATTTTGCAACTTGGCAAAGTAAATGTTACCTGGGTTGTATCATTATCACGAAGCATGGGAAGAAATAGATTTGGAGCTGAAAGAAAATAATAAATTATTGGAGCACCTAGCTAATCACTTGATTGGATTTTGCATTTCTTTTAATCTTTATAAACCTGCCTTACTAAAAGCTTAAAGACCTTTGAACTTGACAGAATTCCAAACAACTTCATTTTTGAACCATACATTTTTAACTCATATTTAAAATGCTATCTGATTGGATTTTGTTTATCTCACATGACTTTTTAACTTGCTTTTGCATCTTTTGAGATCAGTTTATAGTCATGATGCATTGTACAGATTTGCTTTTGTTAGCTCAAACAAAACGATTTATTTCAAGGAAGTGTGTGAGAATAATTAAGACAGGAACAGGAATCTTAGCCATATAATCAGTCTTCGTAAGAACACAGGGAAACGAATCGTAGTTGACTCTTTATATTTTAGTTGTCATTCATTTTTTCTGAAATCAGAACACACTCAGGTAGTGGAAGTATCCAAAGTTGAACCAGTGACTGCATTACCTTGTTGCCCGCCCCCCGACAGTGGTAATTAATGATTTTTTTCTTATGTGGTCTCTCAGTTGATCTGTATGTTTTTCTTCTGCACCTGCCAACTAAAAACATTACTTTCACTCTGTGATGATTTTGTTCTACTTCACAGCATATACTAATTTAGAATTTATCCTTAATTATGCCATTTTCTCCCTTCTAGCAATTACATGTTGCCTTTTCTCTACGGGTCTTTCAGCTTACGTTTCTGCTACTAACATGTTGATATTTTCTCCATATCTCTAGTTCAAATTACAAAGAAGTAGACTTTTATTGATTTTGGCCAATTAGTGATCTTTCTTCTTGGAAAGAACTTAATTCCAAACCACCTAATAAGTTCCTAGCTGTTTCATGGATTGACTCTTATTGAGTTGATGGTTAACTCCTGAGCAAATCAGTAACCATCAGTAGTGTAAGTTCATGTGGCAGACAATATGGTCACCAACTCTAGGTTAGAAACCAAATAAAATTACTTCTCTCAGCAAATTACTCTCCACATGAAATGGATATATTGGACTGGTGGGACAGACCAGAAACTTTGAAAGGTCTTCCGTAGTACACAACTCAATCTGAAAATACCAATGAAAGGGAGTTCCCCAAAGAAGTTCTCATCGTTGGTTCCCGCCAGTGGCTTTTATAACTTTCTATCAGCACCAACAGTGACTTCAGTTGACTGTGCTGATGAACAATGATGGGATCTCCCATGGGTTTTCTCTTTTTGACAGTTCCCTATGTCTCTTACCAACAGCTTGCTAGCCTCTTGGAGAATGAAGAGTTCACAATTGCCCTGTCAGCATAACATACAACTAAGCCATTGCTGAGGCAAAGCTTTTTTAGAGTTTTTATAGTCACTTCAAATTTGCAGTTGTTGTGACCATTTCACTGACCCCTCCTTGACTCAGAGTCAGCTCAATTGCTACAATGCACAATATTCCCTCTTGGGAGTGGCGGCAGGGGTAGCAGGAAGGAGCTCGCTCTACCCCCTCACACATTATAAAGATGAAAACATGTTCATTTAATTTAAATCTTACCACTGTGGATTTGGACTTCTCTTTAATTCTCTTCTACCTTTGTAAAAACTATTTATTAATAAAAGGCAAATTCGACATAGATGCTTAGAGTTTGAAGGAACCCTTTAGATTATAGAGTCAGTACCCCTAATTTTAGAGATGAAGAGAAAAAGCTCCTCCTCAAGTACCCCCTAGAAAAGGTTCAAGTGGTTACTCCCTTTCCATCTGTCAATAGATGAGACTAGAACTCAGGCTCTTGACTCTAAGCCCAGTGCTCTTTCTGCTATACCATGCTGCCCCCTTGTGTTAGTCAGATTTCTTAAGAATTAGTGATTTCATTCACAAGAACAAATTTCATCTGATTTAAAGAGCTATTTGCAAAACATGAATGCATAAGCTTATTTAAAAGGATCAGAAGATCCGACATAAACCTCCATTTCACAGTATTTTACCATCTATTTGTATTACTATGCATACTTAAAAATGTATTTGTCTTTTCTTCTAATATTAAATTATAAGTCTTCTTCTAAGATAAAATTAAGGCCCTAAAAGGCAAAGAACAAACACAAAGTTGTGTATCGCAGTGGGAATGAAGGGACAGTCTTACTTTAAAAAAAATCACCATCTTTAATTAATCCTCAACCTGTCTTAATATATCAATGATTCTTTTTACTGTAGTTATAGATAGGGTTAATTGGTGCCCTGAGGCATCATGGAGGTCCCTGAGAAAAATCACAGAATAAAGGGAATAGAAGGACCACTTTTTTAATAGGAAGCATTAAATATTGTGAAAAGTAATAGAAAAATAACCCAACTTAGAGCATAATAGTCAATTTTACCATATATTTTCACTCAACCCCCTCCCAACAGAAAGTATATTTATAAATAGAAGAAAAAAACCAGTAAAATACAAGTAAAAAATTTAAAAAACTCTGGCTTGATCTATTATAAGAAGAATTTAAAAGTGTAGAACCGATGTATCGGGGGAAGACAGAAACAGAAGAAAAAATAGGGTAACTAATAAATGAGAGGAAGAAAAGAATTAATTATTGCACTAAGAAGGCTGATATATTGAGCTCATTTTAAAATGTCTTTAAGAAAGAATGAAGAAGAAAAATTTAAATAAGGAGGAACTAATAAAGACAATGAAAATTGCTTATAAAAAATGTTAGGGAAAATGTGGAAGACATTTTAAAATAGACTAGTGACTCAGAGCATCTTAAGTAGGATTGTGGAAGCCCTATTAAAAAAATTTGTGATCAAGACACAGTCAAACATATGAGCATTGACTTGTATTTTATTTTCTTAATTAACTTTGAATTTTCACAAACATGTAAATTACATCTTAAAATATGTATCATTCAAGAAGGATTTCACAGGAGGTGCGGAATCAGTACACACGTCTCTATTGCTCTCCTTTTCCTCTTGCCTCTGAGTTTCTTTCTGATCATCTTTGAAGAGATTGCTAGAATAAAATGGCATTTGACTAGCATTCCCCAATACAGCCCATTCCAGCCCTATACCCAAATGCCGAGGAAGAACAGAAAACAACAAAAGTTCGTAACATTGAAAAGTAACATTGAATAACAAATCACCGTTGGAAGTGTTGAGAAATACTCATCTATACTCTGTAGTATATTAACCTTAGGAAATAGAATCTATTAATTTAAACAGCAGAAAGATGTTTTGCAATTCTCTGTTGTCTAAGCCTTGAATAATGAGCTGTGCTAACCCCCAAACTCTCCATCCACTTAATTCTTCATGAGTGAAGGTGGCATCTTCACTGTTTTCTGCCCTTCCTTCATTCTTATTTAATATTCATTCAGAAATAACTAGTTGTAGGAGACCACAGAGCAAGAATGGATGAGGAAGACAGAGAAGAATTGGAGTTAAGTTACATTTAGCTCGCCATTAGCAAAGTATTATGGATGTTTTTCAAAACTGAAAATATCTTAGTATACTACATTCTAGGGGTTTTGTCTATTCACCTAAACCACTGTTAATCACACAACGACTAGGAAATGGAAGTAAGACATTCTACATTGATACATTAGTGCTACATAGCATAGGTAACTTTCCAAAAACTGAGGGATTAGGATGAGAGCTTTGAACTGGAAACTTTATTAAAGAAAAAAATATGATTATTACTTAAGAGAATAGTGACAACAAGACAACAATAGGAAACTAAGAATGCGTGACCAGAATTTAAAAAATAATCATGTAAAAATTTAAAATTAGTTAATGAGAAGCACGGTCTTGAAAAATTTGGCCAAAATGCAGAAAAGAGGTTCAGGACTTGAAGAGATACTGGAGAAGATGGCTGATACAACGAACAAACTCAGTAGCATTCCTAGGAATTTTATGTAACCCCAAGGAAGAAAGCAGAGCAACTGAAACAACACCAATTAGAAAGCCCATGTCTGCAGACTGAAAATCTATCTTCCAGGTAAATTCCATGTAGCTGATAGGATGAGACAACTCACTAAATGTCCATTTCAACTCCCTTCTCCCTGCTTTCCTTTGCTCTTGATGCTATTAAGAGAAACGCTAGGCTTTTCATACCCTCTGGAATCTGGAAATGGTCATGAGATTTAATTCTAGCTGTAAAGGTACAAAATGAAATCTATGGGAGGGCTTCCATTACTAAATACAAAGGCAAAGACAAAGTCTCAATTATTATTACATCCCTAGTACTAGCAGAATGCCTGTTTTATTAATTCAAGTACACCATTCTCTGGAGTTATTTATAAACTGTTGTTTCTCTAGGAAATTCTGTAGTTTATAGCTCTAAATTATTTTATGTAGTAGTATTAAAATGTAAACTTGGCAAGTAAATTTAACTAGTGTGTTATGTCAGACCATTGGAGCTTCCAAGTGACTGGGAGGTAAGTTAAAATGTTTAAATAAGATACAAATAGTTACTATTGAACAAATAAACTGTATCTTTGGATTTAAGGAATGTTTGCAAAATTAATTATAACATAATCAAGCAGAATTACAGTTTTATCTGTATACTGGCAGAAATACTTTGTTTTTAGTTATCTCTGGGAAGAAAAACCTAAACAATAAAACATCACCACTCTCAAGATATTTTTGAAAGAGAAAATGAAAGCCATTCTTTATCAAAGTTCGGAGTTAAGTTCTTAATTGAATTAATCAATATCTTTAAGTGAAAATATAAATTAAATATGGTAGCCAGAAAAGAGGTAAAGAGTTAGAATGCTGAAATGTTTTATTGTAACATTTTGGCATTTATCATTGAATTATTAGTGTGCTTGTATATTTATTAGTGTGCCTGTATGTGTATGTGTGTGCACATGAGTGTACACACATAGAAGTGTGTTAGATATCGAGTGCAGAAGAGGGAAGGAAGAAGTAGAAAAACATGGGCTAGGTGTGGTAATCCCAGCCCTTTGGGAGTTTGAAGCAGGTGGGTGCTTGAGCTTAGGAGTCTGAGACCAGCCTGGACAGCCTGGTGAAAAATCTGTCTCTGTAAAAAATATAATAATTAGCCAAGCGTGGTGGCTTATACCTGTAGTTCTAGCTACTTCGGAGACTGAAGTGGGAGGATTGCTTGAGTCCAGAAGGTGAAGGTTGCAGTGAGCTGAGATCATGCCACTGCACTCCAGTCTGGGCAACAGAGGGAGACATTATCTTATGTTTTAGTCAGAGTGTTTCTTGGGTCATATTTTCGAGATGTTAGTCACTTGTTAATAAGTTCTTGACTGAATTAATCAGTACCTTCTCATTCAAGTCATAAGGGCAAGGACAAATTATGAGAATCTGTCTCATAATACTGATGTGTCAGAAAATACAGTGGGTATTTATTGTGACTCAGGATGTATTTATTTTCTGAGGACAGAACCATTATTCTTCTGGGAAACACTTGGCCCATCTTTGAATCCAATCTTGTGTTTTGAATGGGAGATGACATGGTCTTATAGGCCTCATACCCCAAAGCAGAGATGAACACCTGATGTACCAGGGCCAGTCAGAGCCCTCCTCTGGATTTTTTTGCTTTGGAACATAGGTAATACTACTCAGTATTTTCTAGATATATGAGAAATATAACTCTGGAGAAGCTCATTACCATCTTTCCAAACACCAGAAAGTGAGTTTGCACCAAAAACAATATATATATAAGGCCAAATACAGAGAATGATGGACTTGTTGTCCTGGACATTTGCCCTGCACCTCACTTTGGTTTGGTTACATGTGATAGCCTACTACCATTCTAATAAATTTCTTGTTGCATTCAAGCTTATTCAAAAGGGTTTTTCATGCTTGCAAATGAGAGCTCTTGAGAATACAGTGTAATCGTAGAATACATGTTATCAATAGACCAATTCCAGTGAATCAATATAGTGGTCAGTGTTTAATCAGTGTGGTCAATTTAGAAAGGAATAACAGATAGTGTAAACTGTGTGATCAGAGAGAGGGAAAAAGTCACCTGGTAGACTTCTTAATTTAATGGAAAGAAAGCTCGGATGAGATCCTTTAGGAGCAGTATTTCTCAATATGTAGCCATCAGAAACCTGTACCATAATCACTTAGAGTGATGGCTAAAGGGAACACCCCTGGGCTGCATTCAGACCTAGGACATCAGAATCTCAAGCGGCAGGGGACTAGGAGAGGTACGTCTTTTAACAACACCCTAGGCCAGGGGTATCTGATGTTTTGGCTCCCCTGGGTGTATTAGTCCATTTTCATACTGCTATGAAGAATACCCAAGACTGGGTAATTTATAAAGAAAATAAGGCTTAATGAACTTACAGTTCTACATGGCTGGCAGACCTCACAATCATGGAGGAGGATGAAGGAGCAGCAAAGGCATGTCTTACATGGTGGCAGGCAAGAGATCATGTGCAGGGGAACTGTGCTTTATAAAACTATCAGATCTCAGGACACTTATCCACTATCAAGAGAACAGCATGAGAAAAGCCCATACCCATGATTCAATTACCTCCCACTGGGTTCATCCCATGACATGTGGGTATTATGTGGGTATTATGGGAGCTACAATTCAAGATGATATTTGGGTGGGGACACAGCCAAACCATATCACTGGGCCATGTTGGAAGAAGAATTGTCTTGAGCCACACAGAAAATACACCAACACTAACGATAGCTGATGAGCTTTAAAAAGAAAAAAAAGAACTCTCAAAAAAATCTAATAATGTTTTAGGAAAGTTTACGAGTTTGTGTTGGCCTGCATTCAAAGCCATCCTAGGCTGCATGAGGCCCACAGGCCACAGATTGGACAAGCTTGCCTTAGATGATTCTAATATGAGTTAAAAGTTGAGAACCACTGCCTTAGAGGAATGACCATTTTTATTAGGATGCTGATAAAAATGCAGCTTTGAGAGGCAATACAGGTACATTAAGGATTCAATTGTGTAGAGTGCAGAAAAACTATATAAGAGAAAAATCCAGAGAGTGGTACAATGTCAACAAATAGAGAAAGTGCAAGTAAAAGTATAGGGTCTGCTATGGTTTCAATGTTTGTGTCCTTCCAAAATTTATGCTGCAACTTAATCCTCAATGCTCTACTACTAAGAGGTGTGGATTTGGGGAGATGATCGGGTCATGAGGACATTTTCATGAATGGATTAGTGCTCTTAAAAAGGGCTGGAGGGGCCAGGCACAGTGGCTCACGCCTGTAATCCCAGCACTTTGGAAGCCCGAGGCAGGAGGATCACCTGAGTTCAGGAGTTCAAGGCCAGCCTGGCCAACATGGTGAAACCCATCTCTGCTAAAAATATAAAAATTCCCCCATCATGGTGGCACATGCCTATAATCCCAGCTGCTTAGGAGAATGAGGCAGGAGAATTGTCTGAACCTGGGAACCAGAGGTTGCGGTGAGCCAAGAGTGTACCACTGCACTCCGGCCTGGACAAGAGAGTGAGACTCCATCTCAAAAAAATTAAAATGGCAGGAGGGAACTAGTAGGTGCCACTTTGCCTTTGCATCCCTTCAACCATCTGAATTTGCTATCAAACATTTCAAGGCATCACTTGGAAACAGAGACCAGGCATTGAACCCACGGGCACCTTGATCTTGGACTTCTAGCCTCCAGGACTATGAGAAATACATTTCAATTGTTTATAAATTGCCCAGTCTTGGATATTTTATTATAGCAGCACAAACAGACTAAGACAGGGCCATAGAACTGCACATCAATAATAAAGTACAGAAGGTTTTTTATTATTTTGTTTTGTTTTTGTTTTTGAAATGGAGGAGTCTGGCTCTATGGCCCAGGCTGGAGTACAGTGGTAAAATCTTGGCTCACTGCAACCTCCACCTCCTGGGTTTAAGTGATTCTCCTGCCTCAGCCTCCCAAGTAGCTGGGATTACAGGCACACACCATCACGCTCAGCTAGTTTTTGTATTTTTAGTAGAGACAGGGTCTCGCCATGTTTACCAGGCTGGTCTCGAACTCCTGACCTCAGGTGATCCACCCACCTCGCCTTCCAAAGTGCTGGGATTAGAAGCATCAGCCACCATGCCCGGCCAGATTTTTTTTTTTTTTTTCTTAAGGGAAAATATTGACTTGGTTTTCTTACGTATGATAGCAAAGGTTATTTCTGCATATATTTGTTGCTGGTATATGAATGTTTTATGTCATTGCTAATAGCTAATATATGTATGAAAAATGAAAAATCCATTTTAATCAGTGAATTAGTGGCCTATTGTAAAATAACCACCCCAAAATGTCTGTTCAACTTCCCCTCAACTGTATCAAATAAATTTTCATTAAAATAATGATTTTGGCTTCCATTGGGACTACCCATCTGATTCAATCAAATTTTCTCACCTCAAAAACAGATTCATAATTATGGCTTCTACTAAACTGAAGGTCTCAAATCAGACATCTAAATCTGAGCAATTTTCAGAGGAAAACTATTTGTTCCAGGTAAATGTCAAACTAGATAAACAAAATATCAGATGAAGAGCCATCATAAATATGATCATTTGCTCAATGCAGTTCAATTTTTCTATCTAGCCAGCAAACATCTTTTTTTTTTATTACAAGAAATGCAGGATTTAGTGCCTCTGAGAAGAATAGCCACAATCTAACCATCTTGTCAATTCCATTCCCTGGAACCTCAGGAGTTGAGTCTTCCTACCAGTTTCACCGAGTCCACGTGGGCCTTCTTTTTCTATTCCTCAATCTTCCATTTCAGACAGTGCTGGTAATTGGTTTTTAATTGGTTCATTTACCTGAATGATTTATACTGCCTCAGGTAGGCACAATTTAATGACACCCATTATAGTGCTTTAGATTATTTCACAAATAGATATGCTATTGTCCTTCAAGATTGAAGATCCATGCATATGAGTGTTATCATTCATACTTCTCTGATGTAGAAAAAAGTTCAGTGTATGACTGACAATGATAAGAAATGATAGTTTACCAGGTGTGAACTATGTACCAGGCATTTTGCTAAGTGCTTTATACGCATTATCTTATTTAACAGACATTTTCATAAGAACAGAAATAAACAGAATCAATCACTGTCCACGGAGTTGCATTTATTTTGTACACAGACTATTTACAATTGTTTCTTCTCTATTTCTCAGATGACCAATTCTTTGCTCAAAATTGTCAGTTCACTTTGAGCATTAATAACGCACTGAGAAAATCACTAAACCAACTAGGTAAGAAATCTAGGTTCATTCTTGATTCTGGCAATAACTGTGAGAACTTAATCCAGTGACTTAACCTTTGAGTTTAGACCAGCTCTCCTGAAAGGACTCTAGTAGTTCTGACACAATGTGGCTCACTCCCTCCAAATTCCTGTTCCCATTTTGATTGATTAGCTACTTGGGGTGCTGTCAAATCTTCTGTAGTAAAATCTATGCTTGTATTTCAATGTTCCATTAAAATATTATTTCTGCCTAAACTGTTTAAAAAACATTATACTCATCATTCAGTTACTTTAAAGTTATGCACTGTTACACAAATGACTTACCCAAGTAAGGACATTCTCTCAGGAACTACACTGGTTTCACAACTAAATAAAAAGCAAGTGAATAAATAGAGTTATAAGCAAAATAAGAAAGTGTTCTAATAATAAATAGGTGATGTTTTTTACTTCAACATGTCCTTTCTTCTATGTAAGTTCCTACGAACACAATACAATATTTTTAAATGTTTCTTATAATTAATTTGCATAAATGCCCCATCACATGTGAATTAAGAGGTATAATTGGTACTTAGGAACAGACTCTGGTATTGTTTATGTGAAATAAAAAATTCTAAAGGTCTTTTCTGATTAACTGTGGGTAAATTTAAAGAGGCACATATTAGTATTGGGGCTTCATCCAATTATAAAGCTTTGTGTGGAAATTGTACAATATTTGGGGATGACATAAACTGTCTTGTTTTACCGACACATAATCTTAAACAAACCTAAATATCTTTGCAATATTTTTCTTACTTTGATTAAAACATTTTTAGTATTTACTTTGTACTTAAGGTAATTGGCAGACTTTTGTCAAATATCTACTTCCTAACATATACAATTTCTGAGGATAGTGTTGCATTTTTCTAGTTGTTCTGCAGACTGTCTTAAGTTTAGGCAAGCAGATCTAACATTTTACATAAATACTATTGTATAATAATTCTAGCTCACTGTCAGCATATTTAGATATGATCATATCTGTACTCCTGCATTACGTTTGCATGTTTCCATGTTTCAATTAAGTTCACCTCACTCATATATAATTATGTAACTGGAAGAAAAATAGAGTGGAGTGGGAGAGCTTAAATCAGAATTGCAGCTTCCCTAAGAGATAGAAAAGTATTTATTTCAAAGCATCCCTTGAGTGTTTTTTGTACCCAGAGGATGAGCATGCAGGGGCTGAAAGTCTTGTTGACTGGGAAGGATTTAGCCGTAGTACACCTTTTATGTACCTGAAGACACCGGTATATGTTTCTCCTTTCTCCTTCTTAATCTAGCACTGTGCTGTCCAATACAGTAGCCAATAACCACCTGTGGCTGCTGAACACTTGAAATAAGCCTGGCCTGAATTGAGATGTTCTATAAGTGTGAAATACATACCAGATTTTGAAAACCAGATATATTAAAAATATAATGCAAATTATACTATTATTTTTATATTAATTATATGTTGAAATAATAAATTTTACATGTATTGGATTAAATAAAATATATTTTTAAAGTAATATTTCTTTTTACTCTTTTAAATGTGCCTGCTCAAAAAGTTACAATTACACATATGGCTCAAATGATTTATTATTATATTATTATTATTATTGACAGTACTGATACAGATTCAGACCACATTGTCTTTGACAATTATTTTTGTCAGTGGAATATGAGTATGATGCAATTATTTCATGCCAAATGATGAAGAATAACACAGAGCTTTGAGTTCGCCCAAACCCATCGTGATCAACACTTTCCTGGACTGTCCTACTGAACTCCCCAGCTCCTGCACCCTATCTTACCATCCTCCCTTCCCCACCCTCTATCACCATAGTATCATTCTAAATTAAATAACTTAGACTTTGGGAAAATGCACTACACAACACATCTAACACTATTTGCCAGGCACAGTTCTCAGCCCTTTATAACTATCAGTTCAACTAACTTTTATAACAATTCTATGAAGGGGTTTCCATTATAAACCTCATTTTACAGATGAGAAAACTGAGGTACACATAAGCTAATAAATTTGCCCAAGGCCACAGACCTAGTAAAAAGCAAAACTACGGCAGTCTGGCCTCTGGGTATGAGCACATTTTTTTTTTTTTTTTTTTTTTACAATTCAAATGAAACTGGGTCTTTGCGAGTCAAATTAAATTGGCTTAAACCTTTGTCAAACTTTGTTAAGATGCTGAAAGCCCTCTGTATTTCTTTCTCTGGCTTTGTCATTTTTACCGACCAATATCCCACAGATTCCCCAACCCACTTGCTAAGCTCTTCACCCTTCTGGTACTCCCAGATCACTCTCCTCCTATAGAAATTTCAAAATTTGCATTGATTATGCACAGCAATTTATCATTATTGGCCACATTCGATAGACTGTTTGCCTTCCCACACATGTCCTAAGACTCTTCTTTTTACAACCAAATAGGAAAAAGGAGGACAAATTTCAAGAAGGAAAAAAATAATCTATCCCCTTAGGAGATAGCAGCATCTGGAGACACTTGTGAATTTAAATAGCATTTTGTTTCTCACTATCACACTGATAACAACCTTGTGTGAGAAATGTTGTTATCATTATACACAGTAGGCAACTGAGTCACAGAACGTAAATAACATTTGCAAGGTCACACAGCCATCAGGGAGCAGAAAAAGGGTTCCTGCCAGACATAGGGTCTATAACTCACTGCACTAGTTGTGCTTCATATCTATCCACATTGCCTGAGGTTCTTCTGGGTTCTCTGTCCCAGGACTTGGTTCCTGTAAGCGCTCACATATGCATCAGTTTAGATGACCATAATTTATACATGTGTCATCACCACAGTGCCACCAGATACTGCTAGGATGCCTGGGCTATCCTTCCTGATGTCACGACATTATGTTGTCCAGTAACTTTGAACACCACCTATGTCATTCTTTTCCTTCAGGTTTAGGAAAGGAATTTATACTCATGTGTTATTGTGATCACAAATAATGTCTTTGGCTAAACACCTATGTGGCTTAGAAAACAAAATTTCTCAATCTGTAATTGTTATCACCATGCAGGTAAAGGGAAGATGAAGATTAGGCAGTGCTATACTCTCTCTGTTAAGTAAGGAAATAATAAATGCTTCCCAGACGTGGAAAGATGGAAAAATTGAGGCTATTAGAAAAGAAATTATTAGTGGATCAAAAGTAGTTAAAAGAAATGTGAGTGTTCAGAACTTGACTGTAGAGCAAACTAATCAACCAATGAAAACCTTTTGAGTTAATAATGAATGTCTCATCTCAACTTGAAACAAATCTGTCTGCTCTATTGGAAACATATAATATCAAAGGAGAGGAAAGCTGTCCCATAAAGGCATGGTAGCATTTGAACATCAATTTGACAGGTAGTGTAATTTCCTTACTAAGGACCGTGAATATCATATTGAAGCCTACTACAGAAATACTACTCAAATTCTCCAACATAACTCATCTGAATAGGAAAAGTTTCAGCACAAGTCAGAGGAGATATAGGGGAAAAGGCTGAGGCTGATGAATTTCACTTATGACCAAAAAACCATGACCTTGACTTATTTCCATTTAATACTAATCTATTATCTCTAAACCAGGAACAAGTGAAACTGAAATCAGTCAGAAGCCAGAGTTATTTCTGCTCCAGATTTACTCTAAGTAGTGCTATGTCATCCAAATACATTTGTATGCAAGTGACAAGAGTCAGGGAATGTTCAGTTCTGATCTGTGCTTTTTTACTATTTTAAGTACCAGGGAAAGATGATAGTGGTTAAACAACTCTGTTTGCAGCATATAGCAAATGGCATGCATATAGAAGATGAGAAAAATATTTTATTAATCTTATTCCAATGTTATCTTACATAATATATTCAGAAGGCAGCTTTTTATTACCTATATAGAAAAAGTTTTGAGAAATGTCAAACTAATATTTCAATTGTTTTAAAATGTGTTTTTCCCTAGGCATCCCAAAAGTGGGTTATTGTGCAGATTGTGCAAAAGCTTCAACTAGTTATGCATTCCATTTCCTTTTTTTTTTTTTTTTTTTTGAGTTGGAGCCTTGCTCTGTTGCCCAGGCTGGAGTGTAGCGGCATAATATCAGCTCATAAAACCTCCATGTCCTAGATTCAAGTGATTCTCAAAACTCAGATCCCTTACTAACCTGTGTCGTTTGTTACTTGTTCTCTTTCACATAAATTGAACTTAAATAGTTTGTTGTTGTTTTTGTTGTTTTTGAGACAGAGCCTCGCTCTGTCACCCAGGATGGAATGCAGTGGCACAATCTCAGCTGACTGCAACCTCCATCTCCCAGGTTCAAGCAATTCTCCTGCCTCAGCCTCCCAAATAGCTGGGACTACAGGCGCCCGCCACCACACCTGGCTAATCTTTGTATTTTTAGTAGAGACGGGGTTTCACCATGTTGGCCAGGCTTGTCTGGAACTCCTGACCTCAAATGATCCACCCACCTCGGCCTCTCAAAATGTTGGGATTACAGGCATGAGCCTCCACACCCGGCCAGCATTCCATTTCAACATGATTAACCAGAATAGGGGAAACATAACAGAAATGATGATGACATCCCAACTCCCCAACTGTCTCTGGATTTAGGTTTGGTTACAACTTCCAAGTAATCAGCCAAACTTCTTTAAATAATTTCTGAATGGCCTCCAAATCCTGGATGAAACTTTATTCTGGTAGGACAAACATCTACATGTATCATATGGAACTATAAACCATTGTCAACTTCAACACACATTAGGTAGACTTTGGCGTTTCATAAGGAGAATCACTTACAGCACAAGTCACACAGTAGTAAGCTGTTGGTTATTTATTAAGCAGTGCTTCATTTTGTTTTTCGAGAGTCAATATTTTCAAATTAGATTTTATATTCAAATTAGATTTCATATTCAAATTAGATTTCATATTAAGATACGCATTTCCACCCTCTCTTGAAAACATTGAGGATATGAAAACTTAGGACCCAGACTTCCCCATTATAATAATTTGCAGGATCTGAGTATCTGAGATCTCTAAATTTTCAGCTCCTCATATCCCATCCAACTAGTTGGCCAGCATCATGAATTTTAGTGGCCTCACAAACTCTTGTAAGCATTTCATGTTATGACTTTCATGTAGATTCTAGATTCATGAAAATTCCTTAACTTGGAGCAAAGCTGATAGAGAGCAAACTTTATATTCTTTGCTCCTATTTGCAGAAAACCACAAAGTTACAAAAATTGGTACTGTTCTTGAGTTTATAGTTTTCCATCTCCACAGGACCCAGCATTGATTTTACTCCGTTTACACCTTCTGGAAAGCCTGTTTCCAAAGCGTACCCTATTATTTTATTTCCTTCTCTCCTACTTCAGTCTTTAAGGAGAAAACACGGTGTATCACAGAAGAACTCGCTCGACTTACCATCCTCCTGCTGCTGTACTTTCCTATTTCACTTCTTTCACTTCGCAGTCTGTGAAAGTTGGACAACCCTTTGAAGAATTTTTAGCTTCTTATTTCTCAACAGCAATTGAAGCTACTATGCCGACCTCCCAATAACACAATTACTAAACTAGATCATGTAAATAAGCACAGTGGTGGGCAGAGAAATGTGCTTTGCTTCATAGTGTCATTTAACTCCTCTGTGCCTGTCTTAGAGGATGGAAGTGTTTGAACCATCCACCTTGATTCTTTCCAGATTTTTCTTTCTATATAATCTACCTTATTTGATCTGCCACCTGAAATGCTGGTGCTCCATTGAATTCTATGTTTGGTCTTTTTAAAAATCTTATTCCATTTTCCCAAGATTACCCCAGTCTTCCCCAAGGATTCTAACCCACTTTCTGTATGCTGATGGCTCCATGTCTATACAAAAAACTTCCTTTTTCATAATTTCCTCCTGGGATTTGCACAGTTGCATTCATCCTCCACTCTACTGCCTGAGTAACATTCCTCAAGGCAAAACTCATCTGTCAAAACTCTTTTGAATTTGGGCTAAATTATAGGATAAAGTCCAAGTTCATTAGATCACCACACGAAGATCTTTACAAAACGTGCACAACAATTATCTGTGTCATCTCTTCTACCACCACACACACTGTGCTCTGCCATGCTGAATTTCTTATCCCTTCTCTGCTTATTCCAGCCCCATTACAGTTCTGTGCCTTTCACATGCTGTTCTTTCTTCTTGTGTGTAATTTATCTCCCTGCTTCCTGATATGAAATTTCTCCTTCTTTCTTTAAGATCTAAGAAAAATGTACTTCATGATGTAAACTTGCTAATCTCCACAATTAATGTAGTTGCTCAGGTCTCTGGGTTTTCAGAGTAGTTCTTAGTTTATTTACATTACTACACAGCCTCCATCCTCTCTCATTCTCAAAATAAATAGACTCACACTCTAGATTTTGAGATTCCTTAAGGGCAGAGGTGGTGTTTCATATGTGAATTGTAAACAGCTATTACAGAACCTATTGTATGGTAGGATAGAGGTAATTACAATTCAGTTCAACAAAAATTTATTTTGTCCTGACTTTACTGTGTTACTCTTCTATATCTCCACAACAAGCATATGAGTTAGGAATCATTAATGAAAATTTTAAAAATGAGGTTCAGTGAAGTTATTAAGTTAAAACTCATAAATAGTAGAACGGAATACTAATCTCCAAAGTACATGCTTTATCTAATCTACATGCCTTATATTTTTGTCAGTAAATCTTTGTTGAGTTAGTGAATGATTAATTGAACAAATAAAAGTTGCCCAATAAATCTTTGCCAATTTTCGCAAAGTTAAATAGTAGGATAGTATGCACTGTCGTACTTCTTAAAAGTTTGAGATACATTAGCATTAGTTTGTTACTACCTCTAATTTAATTCATTTTCTTTTATTCTTAAAAATTAAAAAATGTTTCAGAGATTACTTTCCAAAAAGAATCTGGTTTGCCTATTGAACAATATATTTCACTCTGTTTCTTCAAAAACATACAAAATTTCATAATTACATGTTTTAATATACTATTAAACCAAATGTAATAAAATTAAAATTAATGCCAACTAATACAAAGGTTTGTGTTTGTCATTCTATGTGTCTTTTAAGGTCATTATTACTAGCTTTGTTTAGGTTTCAATTATTTTATTGTAAATCAGGTCACTGAAAAGCCAGTCAATTATTTAAAAACACTTTATGGGGATTACTTTTAACAAGAGAAACTCTGTTAGTGTACTATATAGCATTAAATCTGTTTCGGTAATCATTTCATATTTCACATAGTTACAAGTACATTCCTTTTTAGCTGCATTATAAAATGCTAATAACAATATCATTAATTAGTAATATATATTCATGGAAATTTAGTGACTTCAGGACCTATCTGGCTTCATATTTATGTTGTCCTTTGGGACACATATTCCAGATCTAACATCACATACAGCTATAGATAGTGAGAATTCAACAGAACTATGAGATCATCTAGCTAGCCCAATGCTTTTATGACAAAGAAAATGAGGACCAGAAAGTCCCACACACTTTGTCCAACATGATCACACAAAGAAGATGACCAAGGACTAGAACTCAGTCCTTACACTCCTTAGTCGATAAATTGTTTTCCATTTAAATTAATGTCTATTTATTTTCCTTGATGAAATAACAAGAAAATTACTCGATAAAGACAGTTTACTCCAGATGCTAAATCCATTTTTCTTTTCTTGGTTTTCCTTGCTATGGTATTAGCCTTTACTACATTAAGGCCACATAAATATCAACAGATCAGTCAAATCTGCTTAAGCAATTAGTTTGACTAATTACATGACTAAATTATTGGTTAACAAGAGTGCCTAGTCAATTCATGTTTAAGCAACTAGTTAAACTGGTTGTTTGCTTATAAACAAATAACTTCACTGGTTGAGGAAATGTTTTATTTTGTATTCTATTGATTTGGTGCAGATTCCACTTCTGAATGAGACCAGAGTCAATTGTTAAGTGTGTAGTCATAAATTCACGACAACTTTTTTCACATAAGATCAAATGATCACTTTGACTTAATTTTCATCTTTCTCCTAGTAACTCTGGCATCATGTTTCCAAAGAAGATGATGTGTTCTGGGTTTCCTTGACTCCCTTCTGAAAGTCATCAAAAGGAAGGAAAGTTGATGGTGTTTGCTGCCTGAGAACTCAGGCCTTGAGGAGACAGAGGAAAACTGGGTTAATAATCAATTGCGTGAAAAAGTAAACAGAACAGAAACAAAAAATAAGAGATAAAATATAAGAAAAGAGAATTTGGCTGGGCGCGGTGGCTCACGCTTGTAATCCCAGCACTTTGGGAGGCCGAGGCGGGCGGATCACGAGGTCAGGAGATCGAGACCACGGTGAAACCCCGTCTCTACTAAAAATACAAAAAATTAGCCGGGCGTGGTGGCGGGCGCCTGTAGTCCCAGCTACTCGGAGAGGCTGAGGCAGGAGAATGGCGTGAACCCGGGAGGCGGAGCTTGCAGTGAGCCGAGATCTCGCCACTGCACTCCAGTCTGGGCGACAGAGCAGAGACTCCTTCTCAAAAAAAAAAAAAAAAGAAAAGAGAATTTGATGAACATAAAATATTATTATATAATTTTATTAAAATGTGGCTTAGTTATGCTGCTTTGTTCCAAAGCTTAGAAACATTGTCAACAACTAGAAAAGAATTCACTCCTACTTAAATGTTGATCTAATGGTTGATCTAATCAAATCTGTATTGAGTGGCTATCATATAAAAAGTTGATGCCAAAACAAAGATATGTATTACAGAAACTAAACACATACTTTTTAGCTAGTGATTTCCTGCTGAAAAATGTCCAGGAATTGTTATGAGTGAGTAGTCAATTCTCTATGCTCCTCTAAGGGGCCTCAGCTCCCTCACATTATTTCAAATGCTCACATCTCTGGAGATCATGTGACAAATGAGGTTGGGGTGAGGGAGAAGTGATTTAGCCAACTCTAAAAATTATTTTCTCTGGTGCATCCAAATTGTCTAAAATAATTTTTTCCTAGGAAATAGATTTAAGTTTATTTCATAGAGGAGGAAATTCTGAAAAAAAAGAAAAAAACTAAAAAGGGAAGAAAAAAAAGAAGCACATGTCAAAAGATAAAGTAGTGCAGCAGAAGGATTCATTGCCTAGGTAACTTTTTTCTTCTTTCATTTTACTTTGCGATAAGTTCTCAATGGACTGATTCATTTAAGCTATGATTTTTATTCACATTTTTAAGCTGTTGGGCCTGATGTTGAAATCTCCCTTGTCACCAGTTAGACTTACTAGTTTTAATGATTTGGGTTTTAAATGAAGGTCATTATATAATATCCTGCATTGCATGCAGATTATAAAGTTCCTGCCAGCTTTGCCTTTTAATTAAATTATTCTTTCAAGTGGAATATAGGAGTAGAAAAGTCCATCTTCTTTTTATATTGAAGAGGCTCTATAGCCAAACTTCCTTGCTTTATTACTAATGAATATTTAAAATAATGTTCTTCAATAAACGTTGGCTGTGTGTGAAAGAATTATTTGTTTAATACATCTTTTTCCCACCCAATTCAATTACCCATATTCTACAGATAATGTCATCCAACATATGACATATATACATATGATATATATACCTACATACACACATATGTATATATGATACTTGTATGTGTGCATGTAGGTATGTATATATATATACACATTGTATGTGTGTGTATATATATACACTCTGTTTTACCCTTGATTTTCAGACATCTCTGACACACAGCTAAACAAAGAACAAAAACAGAGTTGTAGAGTGTCAGTTTAATAGAGAAACATAATACTTGACAGTGAAACTGTTGATTAACACTTCTGAAGAGGTGAGTAACCAGAAGTCTGGGGGAAAAGGGAAGAAGACAGGTTTACTGGGAGGAGCAGAATAATGGGAGAAGCATTATGAGGAAAGTCCCTTTGCTCTCGGCAGCAAGACTGGCACCTTTCATCTAGTAGCTTAACTCTCTGAGATGGGTATCCACTACAAGGAGAGAAGGAAGAGATTCACTGCCTCTGGTTGGAAGCAGATCTGCAGGTTCACCTGCTAAGGCGTGGAGACACAGCAGTGGCAACCAATGTGATAGGGGCATGGAGTATTTCTGGGCAATGGCGAAAATGTTCCCAGCCCAGACTGGCTTATAACAGTTAGGACCACTTCAGTAAACTGGGACACCACGAAGCCATGTATGAGATAGAGGAAAATGAAAATTCTTGGATTGGAAAGTGAACAGAGAAGGCTAAATAGGCAATCATGACACCATAAATAATGCATCTGGGAAGTCATATTTCAGGACCAAGGAGTTAAAAATCATCCAGAATAGACCCATCATCTTAGGAAAGTTGAGTAGGCCTCGAAAGAAAACTAAATGGAGAGTTAGAAAGGCGGATTTCTGGGGGGAATGAAGGCACAGTAGTTAAGACCAGTCTTGTTCTTTCTATCTATTGCACCTTAAACTGTGTCATAAATCTTGACCAGAAATGTCAGCAGATGGCATCTGAATGCTTTTGACATTTTCTGTTTCTGAGAGTTAGTGTTCTAACCTCTCTGTATGGTCTCTTTTATCTGGAATAATAAACAGTTGTTGGGTGGCATCCTTAAGTCAGTGATCTGATTAGGCTATCAACTTGCAAAGTCCCCACTACCCTTTTATCTAACATTATCTGCTGAGTTCTAGGATTGACAGTTCGAGCTTCAGTCTAAAAACTGAGTACCTCTGCATTCATTCAATGATGAATAATGCAGGGCCCCTTGTTTATTTGCTTGCTCTGAAATCTTATCCTGTTTTCCAGCATCCCTTTCTAGGTCTGATATATAACTAATTGTTGGCAGATGTGGAAAGTATTTTGAGCCAAGATATAGTATCTGTTTGCACTGTCTGGTTTTTCAGCCTTAACCAATATCAGGTCATAGCAGCTGGTTTTTATCAAAGCTCTGTATACTATAGACCGTCCACCTGACAAAACAAGATTTGCTCACATGACCCTTATTTGAAAGCATTAAACACAGGCATTCCTCCAAAGTAATAGAGAAATTTTGCTGAAAATTTATAATCAAATTAACGAATTGGCTTAATTTCTGTTTATTTACATGTAAGTGACTGTCTTGTAGTACACAGGTTAAAGTTTGTCCTTTTAAAACATATATTAAGATGTGTAGTTTTAGCTTATCATGAATTTTAATTTTAATTTCAGGCTTAAAAATTATATTAAACCCTTATACTCTATATAGGCATTACTCATTAAAAAAAAAAAAGCTTACCAGCCACTTTTTATCCTTAGTGAAAAAGAGTGATATCATGTCAAAACTATAGTAAACAGCATGATTTGGATCCAGCACACTAATTTTGAATTAACATTCCTTTCTTTACTGATAGGGCCTTCACTTTCCCCTTACATGCCAGAATCAGTATGGTGAATTATGTTCATGACCTTGCTCGTTGTTTTAAATAAATAAAAGATTAGCATTTTAGCCACCCTGTTTACATTAATCTACAAATTTCATAAGCCACAGTAGTGTTTGTGTTTTCAACTTTCATGCATTTTTTCCATGGGTGCATGAGTTCATTTGATTGGTTTCAACTACCCAAAATATTTTAAGAGCACTGCACTGTGGAGAAGTATTTATTTGAAGTAGCTGTGGATAATTTGCAAACTCTATATGATACAGTGGTCTTTACTAACAAAACAGAAAAGCTTTTATTCTGTAGTCTACCTGACACTGCGGGAAATAAAATCTCAAAGAGACCTGAGCTAGCTTTATTAAAATAATTTTAATTTTGGATTATATCTTCTCCTTGGGTTGTAATGCATCTAACATGATGTGATTCAAAGGCAATTTTACCTGTTTTTATACCATCTGTGCAGTTATGAGATACTTTACAGTGCTGTAGAGTAAAAGTTGTCTGAATCTGAAAGCCTTACTAAACAATAATTTAAAAATCTACACAGTTAGAAAAGCATGAACAAAATCTCACCTTTAGTTTTGGAAAATGTTGAACGTAAATTTATTTGAGAAAGTTTAAAATACCTTACAATACCAAATATAAGGTCACCACAAAATAAGGCAACTCCCTACTTTTCCAATGAGAAGATGCAATTAAAGATTTTATTTTCAGTCAGTTGAATATATAAACACAGAAGCAGATGAGATAGCCAAATGTCTACTTTTAATATTTAAAATAATTTCCTTAGTTACATATATTTAAAATAATATATAAGATAATAGTGTAATATTCACTTTTCTACACTTCTTAATTTCTCCATACCCTTTTCTCCATTCCTTAATTTCATGAAAAATTTTATTAAATTCTCCAGACACATCTTTGACCTCAGTGTCTTGGTCATTAATAAAGAAATTTTAAAGTTATTTTACAAATTTTTCCAGAGAATATAGTTTTTATTTTCACCTATCATTGTTTGCAACACAGCACATTTTTCATTCTTTTTATGAACTGTCCCTAAAGTATATTCCAAGAGACACGAACTCATAAGCTTAACATTAGGACTTTTCTTTGTTATTTTTATCTCCAAACCATAAAGCACAACATTACTTTTAAGTGATGTTTAACGGAATTATTTGTAATGAAATCCAACACCTATTGAGAAATAAAGCTCAATTTCTGTTTCTGCTTTTGTAAAAATCCCATCAGTTAACCTCTAAGGTCACGCAAAGCCAGCATTGATTGTAACACTAATAAAATGACTTGCCAAATGGAACGTTGATGTGCAAAATAAGGTAAGTGGGAAAGCAGCTATAACATGAGCTATTTTGTAAGGGTTCAAATGTAAAGCAAATAATTCTCTCCTTTTGAAAAACACTGGGGAGATGGGAACCTCTTCTTATATTCAGGCATGCGCAGTGCATTATCCAAGTATTATTTTAACTTCCCACTTACTACCGAGACAATTTACTTCAACTTTTGTTTAAATATGTATCTATTGATTAAGTAGGTAACACATTCTTATATTCAATATTTTAAAAGTATTGAAAATATACAGCAAAAAGTCTCCCTCTTATCCTATCTGCCCCTTATCACAATTCCCTGTTCTGAAAGCAGTCAATGTTATCAATGTTTGTGTATCATTCTGAATATATTTATTTATCTGATGCATATATAAATATTACAGTTTGAAAGCACAGCTCTTATAATTTTATATACCGATAACTGCAATTAAGTAATACAAACTTACACTGCTACTTATTGTTTCTTTTTCTTTCTCTCTCTCTTTTTTTTTTTTTTTTTTTTTTTTTTTTTTTTTTTTTTTTTTTTTTGAGATGGAGTCTTGCTCTGTCATCCCCAGGCTGGAGTGCAATGGCATGATCTCGGCTCACTGCAACCTCCACCTCCCAGGTTCAAGCAATTCTCCTGCCTCAGCCTCTCGAGTAGCTGGGACTTCAGACACATGCCACCACGCCCAGCTAAGTTTTGCATTTTTAGTAGAGGTGGGGTTTCGTCATGTTGGCCAGGCTGTTCTCGAACTCCTGACCTCAGGTGATCCACCTGCCTCAGCCTCCCAAATTTTTGGGATTACATGTGTGAGCCACTGCTCCCGGCCTATTGTTTTGTTTTCTTTCCAAGGAAAATATAAACATAATTCAAAACAATCAATTTTCTAATAATTCTTCTGGCTCTGAATGCTACTTTTCATTGGTGTTGTACAATAATATTTATATACATGTGTTATTCATATTTGTTAATTCAATGAATAAATTTAAACTAGCAGTTGATCAGCTGTCATCATACACAGTTTATAAGAGTTTACTCAAAGATGTTTCTCTAATTAAAATAGTTTATGAGTAAGGAGAATGTGAAAAAAAAAGACAGTAAGTATACTGTTTGTATGTTGAACAAATAACCAGTTAAATTACTTATTTGTTCTTTATACAGATAGTGTAATAAAAATACCATTTCAAAACATTTCACTTTCAAATCAGATCTTCTTTTTATTACAACAGTAATAAATGTTCACTGCAGATATTTTAAGAAACACAGACATTAGAAAAGAAATTATAAACCCCAAGCAACGTATACACTGCTGAGCGGTCAGTGAACATCGTGGTATGTCTCTAGTCCTCCACTGTTTATTTGGTTGAGAGAGACTTTGATCCTGCTCCGTGTCCCCTAAGTAAATGCTGTATCAAGGTCTTTGATAAGTACAGTGGAACTGTCAACTCACCAGCTTCACCCCACCTGCCGTGGCTCTTCCTTAGCTCTCAGCAACAAAAACTTGCCATGTGAAAGCTCAAACTGCCCCCCTTTTCTACTAGATACTCACTTTGAACCTTGAAGCTCCTTCCCACTAGCAAAAGGGATCTGAACTTGTATCCAAGACATCTCTGTGGGCTGCATCTTTGATTCAGGTCTAGGAAAAGGTGACTGGTCCTCCTATCCTAGTCAGTCCCTGGTTCTAATTTCATTCCAATTGTCTGCTGGGACTGTACCTTCTTCAGTTGGCCCTCAGGTCTTTGCCTCTCCCTTTCAGTTCTGGGTCTGGACCTTATTGCTGAAACCCTTCCCACAGCCTTGGATGAACTTCTTTGTTTTGTGACTTTTTGTGTGTGACTTATTCACTCTACATAATGCTGAGACTTCTTGCCAATGCCCAAAAACCACATTTCAATGCTCTGTCATTCTTCGTGAGCTGGAAAGACTGATATTAGCACACTTTGGACTTGAATTTTTCTGTATTAATTTTTACTTGTGGTTTGAACTGTCCCAATCCTCTGTGTCTGTTAAGTCTTAAGGGTCTCAGGCAACTTCTCTTTGAATGGAAGCTTCTAAGATGTGTGGTGGCCGCGGAGGTAAAAAATACCGGTGAGAATCATGGTCCCTGATTAGGTATTCACTACCATGGCCCATAGACATCCACGATGATCAGGTATGAAATACAATCTATCCTGGAAATTAAACACTGCATATGTGCATTCCAGTTGGTCTGTTTATTCTAACCCTGAAAGCTAATTATTCTTATTTTTTACTTACTGTAGAAGGCTTCTATATGGTGCAAATGTCCCACTCTCTGAAACCATACCCCAAGGGACAATTCCAGAGCTTGAGAACTTAGTATCCAAAGAAGTTCCTGGCTTGCAGAGGAAGTGAAATGATCTCTGGAGACAGAAGCATGAAACTTCTAAACTGAAGAGTACACATTATGGACCCCTGTAAGATCAGAGTGGACAAATTTGAGAGGACGGCTGAGGGGCTAATAAAGGAATTCCTCAACCTCCTTGCAAAACATGACATTAGGACAAAGCTTCCGTTCACACAGTCCATTGGGAAATGTGTCAGCCTTTGCTGTCAGCTTGATACTTTACCTGTATTCTCTTCTTCTTATTCTCAGTTACACCAATATTCTTGTTCCCTTTGTTCTAGGCTTGATTTTCTATTTTACCTCTTTTAGATAAGTTCTGCTTATTACATCTTCTTTTGTAAATCATATCTGCCTAGCCATAGGTAACTAGAAATGCAGTGTTTGCCTCTGGTAGCATGGGTAAGTCTCAACCAAATTCATTGCTTCTCATTATGTGATTGTAACATCTGCATGCTATCATATCAAGTCTGACTTGGCTAAAACTTTCTGAGCATTCAGGGCATAGGAATACTTTAATAGTCCTGGCTGTCTATAGTTGGAGGTAATTTAACCTATGGATGGCATTAAGCACATGGTGGGGGGTGGGGGGGGAACAAAAATTCTGTCAAAAATCTTAGTGGTTTTTTTTTTAACTTGCATTTTGTTCAGATGATTCCTTAGTTTAAGTTGTTCCAAATTAATTATTCTCTTAGTCAACCAGGTTATTGTTAATGCAGCAGAAGCCATTGCCGTCAGGATATGAAATAGTTATGTGAAATGAAGTTCTGCAGAAAAATCAGATATTTTGATTGTTTTTCATAAATATGTACAGAAAGTAAGACTTAGGCTTTAAAAAATAAAATGTAGGGTTTTTTTATAGCAGTCAATATAAATTAAATATTCTCAACCCTTTTATTTCCTCTCCCCTTTGATGAAGTTCTGCTAGGTTAGAAGTTTCACTATGAATAAGAAGACATTCTGAGCATTCAGAAGACTGACCTACTAGATCATTTTTTTCCTTTGCTGTTTGGTCCATAAAAAATTGATGTTCTCTTCTCAGGTAACATGCTTATTTTTACCTACATGAAACTCATTGATCTCCTTCCAATTTGGTGTTAGCCTCTTCATTCCACTATCATTCCCGAGGTAACAAATGATATTTTCATAGGCATGGCTAGTAATCAATATAGACAAGCTCTGCTCATTGATCTGAGGAAGACCTTTGATCTGGAAAATCACCAATTATGGCTATTTAAAGTAGATTCAATTGGATTAGGAAGAACAAGAATGAACTGGTATCTACAATATTCTTTAATAGTTTTAAAACCTAGAAAGACACAAAGTTAAATATAAGCCTCTTAAAGAATAAGGGTTAATTTTCATTCTTTCAATTTTAAATGAAGATTTTCTTGCACATTCTACTTTATCACTGAATTTTTTATGGCTGTGTAATGTGATATTCTTATAAGGGACATCCCAGGTACAAGGTAATTGACGATTTGCAGTGAGTTTCTGACAACCTTCAAATCCTAATTAATAAAAATAGATTCAGCTTAAATATTGATATGCTAAGCATTAGTCTTATTTTAACTGAAAAAGGTGGACTCCTGGTCCCAGCAAATTAAGTCTTTAATAGTATGCAGGCTACCTAGTTGATTGATCGATTGCATTTTCTAGTATAATTTCTAGTTACTGTTATTTTCAGGCTATGACCAAATTTGAATTAGAAATGAGAACATGAATTGTTTTTTGCCTCCATGAGACTATTCCCCAGAGTACAATCTATATTATTTAATGTACGATAGTCTATGCTGCCTCTGAAAAACATGAATAATAAAATATATTAAGGCAAAGAGGTAGAGAGATCAAATTTGTTTTTTTTTTTCCTTTTATCTAGTCTATACATTCATGGAGTCCTAAATGCTGCTGGAAGATCTAGATTTTAAAAGACTTTAATTTGTGGTTTACAGCACAGGTTATGGAGTTGAAGGGTTTGGATTCAGATTCCAGCTCTGCAGTTTGATAGCTGCATGACTTGAAAGAGTATTTACTCTCTTTTTCTAATTTCTTTGTGTTTAATAATAATAATAATATCTACTTCATATGTTTAAGCCTTCAACAAATTAGTACTTCATAACAACAAATTAGTACTTTATACTTAAGGATTAAACAAATTAGTACTTTATAACAACAATGATACTTAATGTTTGCTAATGTTTATTTATTCAGCAACTACTATGTGATAAATAATGTTCTAAATACTTTAAAATATTCTAAACACAGCAACCTAATGAATTAGGTACTCTCTCTCTCCCCATTTTATTGATGAGGAAACAACCACAGAGTCTAAAGTCATCTGCCAAAACTCACAAGCTGTTAAATGATCTAATGAGTACTAAAATACAAGTAGTCTTATTTGACAGCTTCCCCTCCTAACCACTACTAGATTCATGCACAAAACGTTTAACATAGAAAATAGCACATGGTAAACTGTCAATAAATGATATTGAATGTTAATAAATACAAATAACAAATTCCCCACATTCCAGGAGCAATTCTAACTTTTAGATGTAAAAAAATATATATACCTAGCCTTGAAACAATAGCTTATTTCTTTTCTGCAGAGTTCAGTGCCCATTTCTCCTTTTCCTGCTTAATCTCTAAGTTAGGTGCTCAGCTTTTGACTCTGTTACTTGCCTTCTGTCAGCAGCCACTTCCTTCATGGCTTCTTCCCCCACCCCGCTAAATGTCTACCTTCTTCTTTTCATCTCTGCATTTGGCTACATATCAGATAATTTTTCATAGTGTTAGAAGACATCAGCTTATTTTTATCCTCAGCATTTGTTGACCTTTTCTTTTGGAAACCTTGACCAAACTTCCTTCCTGGAGAACACCGTCTCAGTCTCTTCTAGTTTCTTGCCTTCTCTAATGGGGTTGACTTCCCTCCAGGCTCCAGCAGTGACTACATGAGATGTCAGAGCAGACACATTACCTGGGCCAGTGAGAGGTTCAGGAATGAGTATGTGTGGCCCAGTCACAACCAGTAAAATTTAGCTGGAATAAATATTGAAAAAAAAATGTTTTTCTTTTATGTTGGCCTCGAAGTTGTGAGAATATAAAATCTGGAGCTGCTTTGCCATTGGGCAACGATCAGAGATTTGCCTCTCTGAGACCGGAGTAAACACAGAAAAAGTAGAGAAAGATACATTGGGTCTTGTTTGTGTCATTTAAACCTCGGCCTCAAGATGTGCTTAGAACCAGTTCTCCTATAGACATTTCCATTGTATGATGCAATATGTTTTCCTTTTGCTCAAGCCAGTTAAGCAAAAGGGCTTAAGGTTTCTTTTACTTACAAATGAAAGAGTTTAATTAATTAATTAATTAATTTTTGACACAGGGTCTCATTCTGTCACCTGGGCTGAAGTGCAGTGGTGTGATCATGGCTCACTGCAGCCTCGACCTCCCCAGGTTCAGATGATCCTCCCACCTCAGCCTCCCAAGTAGCTGGGACTACAGGTGTGCACCACCATACCTGGCTAATTTTTGTATTTTTTGTAGAGATGGGGTTTCACCATAATTCCCAGCCTAGTCTCAAGCTCCTGGGCTCAAATAACCTGCCCACCTTGGCCTCCCAGAGAGTTAAGATTACAGACATGAGCCACTGCGCCCGGCCTGAAAGAGTTTTAATTGAAAAAATTTCTTTATGCTCAAAAATAACATTTTTAATACTCAAAAAGATGAAGTTATCTTATTGGTATATCAGTAGTGGATTTGGGTAGTTTTGATGAGGTACAGGTTAGAGCCCTATAGGATAATTGTGTAGGTAAAAACCACAGGTAATAAAATTATCGATCCCTTCCCTCACTATTCTGTTAACCAGATCTTTCTGAAGAATATCTTCATATCAATAAGTAGTCCTAGGGGCTTCTTCATGCCTTCTTGCTATTCTTACCCAGAGGTTCAAGTAGTGGTAAAAGAAAGACACTTTTATCCTAGAAGATTTTATGTCTTGCTCATTCCCAGGACTGACACATGTAAGTGAATATCTTTCAAGTATATTTAATGTTCCCCTCGATACTGCAGTCCACCCATTTTCTAGAAAACCTCACACCTGGCTATTTTCCTTGGGCCTGGAGAAGAGAATGATTTAGAAATTCTGCAGCTGTTTTAGGACACATATGGACAGATGCAGAAAAACAATGAAGTCGGGAGTCCAATAATAGAGCATCAGAGACCTTGATCTTGTTAGTCATACTGAAACAAATAAAAGTATACAAAATGTGACATAATGTTTTATGCACATGGCAAAAAGTCAGGATTCTGCCAGAGCTGTTTGGTGTCACCCCTTCAAATGCCTTCTCAGTATCTCACCCCCACTATTGTCCCTTTGTTGACCCCACTCATCGGAGCACTGTCTCTGGTCTCCCTAACATAATGAAATTTACATTGTATTGCCAAATATGAGCCCAACAGTAAACCTCAGGAACATAGGCAATGTATCAACTATAAAGAGAAACCTCAGCCTTCTGGGCAGATACAGAAGATACATAATGATGCAAAGTCATTACCTAGAGAGGTAATCAAAAGTAAGATGGAAATTACATACAGACATAGTGAAAATTTGCTTCACACCTAAGAAATACAAAGCAAAAGACCCAACTCTTGAGACAGTGATTCCCAAGTAGTGCTTTCTACTAGTAATGGGCAATTATAGGAGATTATTCTAAGTTAAGGCTTAAAGAATTACAATTAGGGTTAGTGCTGTTCTTTCTAAATCTCAGATATGTGGCTCTTTTGAGTAGTATGTTCAAACATTTCAGCTTGGTGTACAATTTCCTTCCCAATTATATTCTATGCTACTTTTTCAGCATCATGAATATTTTCTTCCATGTACCTGTCTGCCTTGCCAACAGGTTTTTGCTATTTCCACATGGAATGCACTTACAAGGCTGCAGCTTTCACCTGTGATGCCACAGTCACTGGTCTTCTTAACAGTTATAACCTCCTGCATCCTAGCTCAGGAACCAGGCAGGCATAGACTTCAAGGGAGGCTATGCCCTCTCTGGCCCCAGGGAGATACAGGCATGAATTATCCTATTCCAATTATTCCAATTATTTAATCAATGATGGAATGGGAATATGAATATAGCCACTGTAACAAGAGCAGAAGGTTCTTATAGAGTTTCTAAATTTTGGGTTCTTACAAAGAGAAACAGGAGAAGGCATTGCTCTCTTCTCCTTCCAGCCATTGGATATTGTTGTACGGGTGTATGATGCTTGAGATACTTTAACCATCCTGCCACCATGGATAAAGTCAAGTAAAGGCCAAAAGGCAGCTTACTGAAAACTGCAGAGGGAAGAGATGGGAAGAAACTAAATTCTTGCTGGCAGCACTGCATTAATAAATTATCACTCTGGAGCTGCTCAAGCACTGGACTTTTTATCCTGTGGGTGCAATGGGCATTTGTCTTCCCTTGTGATTATTCAACAATTCAATATCCTTTCCATGTTAGGACATTCTTCTCTCTACAAGTAGAGCTGGCCATACATTATAAAAGCTAAAATTACTAGATGTGTGGTTTCTCATTTTCTCTTGCATCTTGGGCATGGGAATGCGAGCTAGATTCTGCCCTAGAATTTTAACAGGAGTCACTGACATGAAGGAACAAGGAAGCCCTGTGAGTAAAGGTGATGGAAGCACCTGCTTCTACATTCACTTTCCAGAAGCAGCTGGATAGCACTGCTAGAGCATTATTTCAGGTTGAACTCTGGTTGGGCCAGTGGTGAAAGATGTGCTTGCCATGCCTAGGGGTTATGGCAATGCTATCTTCATAAAATTGGTTCTGTGAGATGATTTCAGTTCCATCCTTGGCTACATAAACTCTAAACGTTTATCTATGATTAACTTAGAGATTTTGAGAGCCATCTTTTCAAGATTATTTTTTCTTTACTCACTGGAGTTAATTTCTTAACCCACTGGGGTTAATTTCTATTATCCACAGTTAAGAACTTTGAGCAATACATAGAGATAATACCTTTTAATTTTTATAGTTTTTATTGTTGAGCAATTGGTTTCCTATTTTTGCAGCTGGAAGCTTTCTCACAGATGTACACGTTCTATTCCTTTGTTTGGAAATCTCTTCTCTGTCGTTGTCAACATAACAAAGGGGACTGGTTGTTCTACAAAATATTGGTTCTGTTGAAAATATATTTAAGAAATGTTGTTTAAACAAGGTTAAATGGATTTCCTTACTACAGGACATCTCAGAATGTTATGTGTATGGATTGTGAATTTCCAAGAAAGGACTGTGAGGAAGTTGAAACTCTTTGTTCTAAAGTCAGCATTCATGGTGACAATCATATAACTGTCCATAAGAAGGCACCACTTTAGAAAACGACATATAATCTTCGTAAGCTCAACAAATCAGTGTTTCTTCCAGAGTTGAAATGGATGACTATTTGGTTAAGTATTAGAAGAGGCTACCAACTGTGGGCTAATATACATTTTTAAAAAATTGATCACATTCAGCGGAGCATAATTAAAAGATTTCAGTATGAGAGGTAATGAAACTTAAAAACTAAAAGAAATTAATTCCTATCTCTTATATGCTAAGTCTGGGACGTGTATTCATTGAGTTTGACTGATAGGCAGAATCACATATATTATGTAAGGTGTTTCTCTCTCTTTCTCTTTGTACCTCTCTCCCTTCATCTTTCTCTTTCTCTCCTTAAAACACTATCACATGACAATGAATAGTAACTGTCCATGTGGGGTAGAAACAAAACACACTTTCTTGGTGTCATTGCAATTAAAGATCCTTTGGTAGGGCCAATCGTAAGTTGTTACAGGGATCTGCTACAAGGAAGAAGTTACAGGGATCTATACTGTGTGACTGCATTAGTGCCTAGTGGTCTTTTCTTTTTATCAGAGAGAAAAAAGGAAAAACCTATTTTCCATATGTCCATTATAACTTTACTTATAACAAATGGATATATTGATATTTTTGCATGCTATTATTGGTGTTTTGAGACTTTAAGTAAATACCATAACCTTTACTGGGATATGAGCACTTGTGGAGAGAAGGAGAGCGAGGTTGGAGAATCAATGGTGAAGTGGGAGGCTCGGTAGCACTGATGTTAAAATTCTCTTATTTCACTATCTCACCTAGAGTTGGAAATATAAAATACCTAAATGTTTTCATTTATGAAGTGTATTATCAGTGTTATTATCATTAGTTCTGACGTTTCTAGTGCTTTTTCTTGCTTTTATTTTTTGGAGACAAGGATGCTTTTCACTCAGTGCTGATTTAAAGCCAGAGATCCCGAATTTATCAACTAATATCTCAACATGCATGAGTCTCTAACATCTGCAAGGCATACACTGTTGCAGTTACAAAGAATTGTCAGACAGAATTGGGAATTCTTCCATGAGAAACTAACTTTGTAGTTTTGGTAGTAACAAAAAACGATTATTAATTTCTCCCCACAGATGGCCACCAGGTTTACTTAAGTGATGATATCTTAGACAGCAGTTTTAATATAAATGTATTTCTTAACACTGTAGAAGGATTATTTATTATCACCTTTTTTCAAAGTCTTATCTAAGACTAAATGTTCCTGATTATAACATGTCTTTAATGAGTTCTTTTATTTTATTCTAATTTTGAAACACTGCTCTCCCTGACTTAACCTAGGGCTAAAATTGAGTATCAAAATCCCGTTGTGGTTTCTGGTTCATCAGAAAACACACAGAGCTCCCCCAAAAGGCTTATTCCTCTACTTTATAACAGACAAGTGAGTCAATCCGGGATAACTAATGCTTTCTGGTCTCTTTTAATTATTAGAATGCAGGGCTCGGGTTTGACAATGACATTGTGAGGCTGATGCAATTCCAGAGGTCTAAGGGTGACGATTTGCTGAACAGGGAGGAAGACAACGTTTGCAATGCTCTTCACACCTTTGATTCTCTGCTCTTCTTCCTGCCTCACGTCTCAAGCTCAGACTTTTCTTGTTAATACTACACCCTTTCCTGACACAGAGGTGCACTACTTGTCTTAGGTAGTCTTTTTCTCTGTTGGATGCAGCGTAGCTCTGGTCATGTGGCTTAGAAGTCATGTGTCATGGTCTCCATGTCCTGAGGCTTTCATCTGGTATTTTCTGACAGAAGATGCCACAAAGTAGTCACTGGGTAACTCAGCTAACTTATTCTCTCCTTCACTGGATTCAGCCCATTGTGTTGCAAAAATAATCTTATACAATACATTTCTCCAAATCCAGAAGTATATGTTTCTTGCATATGGGGAGCTCCTTTTGACATCTGTGGGAGCCTTATAACCATAAAAGGAGTAATGCTTGGGACTACCTTGTCACTATTTTTTTCCCTTTATGGGTTATTTTAATTATAGAAATATTACCTCTAATTATAATCAGGATGTGTATTAATCTTTACAGGAGAACTATATAATTGCTTGTTAAATGTTTCTAATAGTTATTAATATAATAATTATTATTAATAAAACTAGGGTTCAGAATTTCCTCCTTTCATTATTTATTACCTAGGAAAAGACCAGAGAAAAGAGTGAATACAATAGTGTAAATTTCAAAAAAGATCTTGCCTTCTTTTAGAGCTACATTGATTTAAAATGCATCACTGACAATATCACCATCATTCAAAGTACTGTACTTTATTCAGGTGGCAGGTCGTATTTGCAAATGCAAAGCTCATCAGAGAGGGCTTCTTTTTTCCCCCTTCAGTCCCACAAAACTCTTCTGTTCCATTAAAACAAAGAATTAGAAAAATTATTTTTTAAAAATCAGCCTGAATCTGTCTCTTTTGTTCTTTAACATACAGTACTTCTATTGAGGGTTTCAAATGGAATTTATTCAAGTCAGATGCATGAGATTGGACAGTCCCCATTTTGAAAAGTTACATATTCTGCATTAGTCTTCTGTCCATATTTCTGAGTGTTCTAACTAGTGCATTGCTTAGGCTGTATTGGATGGTATCTGATCAAAGTAGTTCTAATCCCAACATTTTCAGGATGACTTACTATATTTGTCCTATGCCTGCTTTTAAGGTAAAAAAAAAAAAGAGTTTTTGCTTTTCACTTTGTGCTGTTTATTCACGTAAGTTCAATAAAAATAAAAGAAACACAGAGATGAGTTTCTTGGAATAAAGCAGTTGTGATGTTTGCATATATTTGTAAAATATTCCTTCTGATTCTGAAGAATTTATTTATAAAAGTTTAAATATAATTTATAGTTTATACATATAAACAACACATATATATAAAACAAAGGTATATGAATTATATATTATATACTTTAAAGAAGTAAGAGATAAAATAATGTACCCTTGTTTAACATTTTAATTTAAAAAGAAACAGAGCGATCTATTACTTTATTACATGAAATGGTGTTATCTAGCACAAAGATTGAAAAACTAAGGCCCACAGGCCTGGTATTCATTTTTGTAAACGCAGGCTTTTTGGAACACAGCCATGTCCATTTATTTGCATATTGTCTGTGGTTATGTTTGCCTAAAATGACAGAATTGAACAGCTGCGACAGAAACCATATAACCCACAAAGCCTACAATATTTATTCTCTAGCCACCTAAAGAAAGAGTTTGCTGACTTCTAATCTAACACATGTATAGGTAAGCCAATATTCCCCAAATTTAGAGGTTGAATGCTGTAACTGTCATATTTTCTAAGGGTAAATTATGAATCTATTTTATCTTCAGACAACCGGGCATGAGACTCAACAACTAGAGCCAACATGTACAAAGAAAGAAAAGTTATATCTCAGAATGCTTAGCATTGGTAGTACAAGCCTCCACCACTTGAGCTGTATGGTAGGAAACTTCTATTAGACACTGAAGGAGCTATTCATTATCTCTGCAAAAGATCTCTCTTCATATAGTAGAGAGCAAAAGTGTCAGCCATTACACCAAGTCTTTTATACCTTATTCTAATGTAGAATGGCAACAAGACCTGTGCTAGCTAACAGGAGGTCTATAAACTGCCCTTTCACAAAGCTCTGTCATTCTCAGGAGGAATGAGTCCAGAGAAACAGGAATGTGGGGACAGTCTTCGGTTAGCCTACTTTTTGCTTTCAGGTCTTGCTTTCAGGTCCTGTATTCATCCCACGATGTGTGTTTGTTAAATTTTTAATTCATTGAGAGTTGTATACAGCACCATTAAAACAATCTTTTCACATTTAGTTGTCCTGCAAATAATGACGTCACCACTTGAAAAACTGGCTTCATTAACTTTAATTTTCCATTTGCTTTTCTGTCACTGATTGTTTGCAATCTAATCACTCATTATTTCCATTCCCTTTCATCCACTATTTTAGACTTTATTATTCGGCATTTTTCAGATATATTTTTATCCTAATAGCCACTGAACTTCATATGGTCTACTTAACAGTTGTTGACAAACACAGCTGTTCTTTCTAAAAAGTAATCTTCCCTTTATTAGGCATCTATGTTTCCAGTGAGAGCATAAAAGTTGCAAAAATATGATACTGATATTTTCAATATGTAACAGTCTGCCTTGGTTAAAGATCTAATCTCTATGTTTCTTTGACCTCATAACCTTTTACCTCAACTTTCAGTCTGTGTTCCATTTAAAAATGTAAATATTATTAGTGCTTTTAGGAAAGATCACCTCTGTTTGAAAATTGCATATAAATAACTCCAGAGGACTGGAAAGGGGCCTAGGCTAGAATCATTGCATAAGGATTAGGTCTGTATTACATTAACTGCAGAAAGAGAAAATTTCATACATTAACGTGGAAAGCGCTAGTGAGGTGGCTTGAGCTGAAATTATAAACAACACAGATGTGGGCCAGTAAATGACACTCATGTTGAAAACTCTTTTCTCCACTGTTGTCTCTCTGAATTTTAAGTATTGTACTAGTTATTAACTATCAATACAATCAGGTAATTAAAACAAAATGAAGGTTTTGCTTATGCTCCAGAAAACTGAGAAATCTAATAATTCAAGTCTAGGGGTCTAATTTCCATTCTGTTACATATCTCCTGAAATGACCAAAGGAATATAAAAATAGACACTCATATGCATCAGTTAAAGGACCAGAGGAGGGCTATTACTTCCATTGTCAGAAATAGCAAAGTATTTCTGCTAGATTTAGTGCAGATGAAATGACAAGGCACCGAAGGCTGGTTCGAAATGTCCCTCTGGAGTACGTGGTTCAGACTCTCGGGAAGTGATCAGAAGACGGTCTGCCAGACCACTGACACCTTTATAATTGGAAGGATGAACATGGGAGGCAAGGAGATTCTATGGGGCAAATGGAGAGTTTAAATTTGGTATTACTTCTACTGCTGCAGATAAGGAGCATTTGTAACTAGTTGGTTGGGGGACACCCCAGCATTTGCTTATTTTCCCAGTAGAAATAATAAAAATAGTCATATTTATAGAGAGTTTATTATGTGCCAGTTACTTTTTTAAATGCTTAACATGAATTGTCACACTTAATGCTCCTATTGACCCTGGATATAGGTACAGTTATTAAATGAATACTATAAGTAAGTAAATTAAGGTACAGAAAGTTTAAGTAACTTGTCCAAGGTCAGATAATGAGTAAAGGAACTAAGATTTACACTCTGGCAGCCTGACTTGAGATGACACCCTCAAATGCTATTTTATATGACCTCCTAGAAAGTCAGTGGTATCACTGGTTCTCTTAGCTTCTTGACAATACACGAGGAATTCAACTGGGTATGGCATGTCTAGGTTTTGCCAGATATAGCAAACAAAATACAGGATGCCCAGTTACATTTGAATTTCAAATAAACAATAAAAGCTTTTTTAAAAAAACTGTCATTGCATTGTCCTGCGCAATATTTGGCACATATTTAAATTAAAAATGTATTCGTCATTAGTCCGAAATTAAAGTTTAACCAGGCATTCTGTATTGTATCTGCCCACCCTAGAAATGGCTCCTTAATGACAAGGAGGCAGCCAAACCAGAAGGAGCCATAGGAGCAGCCTCACAGCACACCAGGCCTTGAGGCTGGGTAGAAGAGAACTGGCCACTGTATTATGGTGCAACAACTTTGCCAAATACAGAAGAAACTGCACAAATAACTACTTCCTGTGCTGGGAAATTCTGTGTTTAAGCCTGCCCGTTGCTTCTCTCCGAAAGTTGGGTTTTTACATTGCTAATGTAAATTTGCATTTACCAGCCCTCCATCTGAATATCTCACAGCAGAAATCTGAGACCAACTGAGGAAATAATGCTGGGCCCTAAACCGAAAAGCTGTGTTTATGAGCAGACTTCCAGCCTGAATTTCTGTCTGTTCTTTCAAGAATAAATGAACAAATAAAAATTGCAGTGAAGATTGTGAAGAGGTTCTGCAATATGAAATAAAACAACTTTTAGTAAGTATCTACTTTTATTGCTTAAAAAATCCAGAGAAAGTAGAGGTAAATGTTTGACAGTTTCCACTTTGGACTATCAAAAATCTAATAAAATCAAATATTAATAGATCACCTACTATGAGTGTGACATGCTCTGGTGACATAGACAAAAGCAAAGGTGGTGCCATCAAAGACATTTTTGTAAAAGAAATTATAGTAAAATAAATGAAACAGTGGGTATTGGCAAGTATTGTAGAATGAATGAATGAATAAATAAATAAATCTAAAGGAAGGGAGAAAGAAGAACTCTTGGCCGGGTGCAGTGGCTCACACCTGTAATCCCAGCACTTTGGGAGGCCAAGGCAGGCAGATCATGAGATCAGGAGATCAAGACCACCTTGGCTAACACACTGAAACCCCATCTATACTAAAAATACAACAACAACAACAAAAGTTAGCTGGGCGTGGTGGCACGCACCTGTAGTCCCAGCTACTCGGGAGGCTGAGGCAAGAGAATCGCTTGAACCCAGGAAGCGGAGGTTGCAGTGAGCCAAGATTGTGCCACTGCACTCCAGCCTGGGTGACAGAGTGAGACTCCATCTCAAAAAAAAAACCAAAAAAAAAAACAACAACAAAAACCCAAAAATTAGCCAGGTGTGGTGCCACATGCCTGTAGTCCTAGCTACTCAGGAGGCTGAGGCAGGAGAATCGCTTGAACCCAGGAGGCAGAGGTTGCAGTGACCTGAGATCGTGACACTGTACTCCAGCCTGGGCAACAAAGTGGGACTTCATAAAAAAAAAAAAAAAAAAAAAAAAAAAAAAACAAGACGGGACATAAAAAGAAATGAGTAGATGGCTAATGGGATTTTAGACCTCCCTTTTTAGAGAGAAGATGAAAGAATTTTTATTTGTACATTGAAAGCTATACTATTGCAGAATATATTTTGTCAATCTTTGCTGTCATATGAAGGTCAAGATCGAAAAGAAGGATGTGTATAAAGTTGAATATCCAAAGTAGAAGATTGAGAAAGATCTGCTGGCTCCACACTCAACATCCTCCTAAATTTCTCTCAAGGTGGCTTCTGAAATTGCAGATGGTGGAAAATCACGACTTATTTCCCGACCCTGTCACAACTAAAATTCTGGATATGAATAAAGTCCACTACTAGATACACTCTAATGAGATTTGGGAGATGGAAGTGAAGCAAAAGATTTTTCTATTTCTACTGGAAATCACTGTAAAAAAGTCATGTGCTTTATTTTCTGCTACATCATTAGCAGAGGTCCTAGTTCCTGGCCACTAGATTCGTTGATGTCAAGTAAGAGTGTGTGGCATCTGTTGTGCTGTATAGATTGCAACAGGCATAGCATTAGTTTGAAGCTGGTACCATGGAAAGGAAATGTCCTAATGGTGTTGCCTTATTGATTGATAAGAGTGGTTTCTGGCCAGTAGTGGCAGCAAGATTCTGGAGCCTACAGTACCTGATTCTGGAGCCTATAGTAGACCATGTTTCACATCACATGATGGTTTTTTTCATCACAGAGGAAGTATCGTCTCCCTTGGTGACCAAGTTCCATAGTGTGTTTATAGGAGTTATTCCTGAAATCTCAACAATAATTTGTTTCTTCAGAATTTATGGCAATTTTGTAAGCCATGTACTCTGTAATACATCTATTTCAGCTTATGCTAGGTAGAGTGAATTCTGTTTCCTACAACAAAAATCTAAACATACAAAAGGCCTGACAACAGAGATTGTGATAAGAAGTAAAGAAGCATGAGAACAGGCTGGAAAGGGATGTGTAGATAAAATCAATCGCAAGGCTAAAAATGAAATTTAAAAATTTAAATTTGCATTAAATACAGTAAAGATTAGAAATCGTATTGCAGAAAGCTAAATAGTGCTGTGATAGACAAACTTAGGAAGCCCTCCAGAAAACAGGAGAAAGATGAATGTTTATTAAAAAAAAAAAAATCAAAAACAAAAACAAAACAAAAAACAGTAAAACAGCCCAGGCACAATGGCTCACGCCTGTAATCCCAGCACTTTGGGAGGCCGAGGCAGGTGGATCACCTGAGGTCAGGAGTTCGAGACAAGCCTGGCCTACATAGTGAAATCCTGTTTCTACTAAAAATACAAAAATTAGCTGGGTATGGTGGTGGGCAACTGTAATCCCAGCTACTCGTGAGGCTGAGGCGGGAGAATAGTTTGAGCCTGGGAGGTGGAGGTTGCAGTGAGCCGAGATCACGCCATTGCGCTCCAGCCTGGGTGACAAGAGCGAAACTCTGTCTCAAACAAAAACAAAAACAAAAACAAAACAGCCAAACAATGTGGTAGACAAAGATATCAGGGGATATTAAATATGTAGATAATAACTTTGAGGAGAAACCAGAATTAAAAAAATACAGTAACTATAAATGGAATGATTGGGGCAAACAAAATACAAAAGAAAACTTAATTCAGAAAACTATACATATGAGTGTGGAGAACACAGTCTTCTCTAAAGTTTCAGGTAAAATTTCCTTATGACATTTTCGAATTTAAAGATAAATAAAAATTATATGAACATCCAGACCCGAATAAAAGCAATCTCGCAAAGGTCAGTTTTCATAAAGACAGAAGCAAAGACTTTTTGCTCTATAACATCCAGTGACAGAGCATGATGAAATATGTACGAAACTTTGAGGGAAAATTTTGTATAAGCTAAGAACTATAATGCTAGCCAAATTATATAACATCAGTAGTAGGAGCTTGTGACACATAAGAACTCAGAAGCATGCCACCTATAGGGCCTTGCTGAAAGCAGTTATGCAATAACCAGATAATTAAAGTAAATAAATGAAGACTATGGTAGGTGTAATATAACCTACATTATTTCCCCTACAGGGGAAACCCTGCTTACAAAATAGAAGTTAAAGTTGAAATAGAAATTACTTGGTGGCTGGCAAGATGACTGAATAGGAACAGCTCTGCTCTGCGGCTCCCAGCGAGATCAATGCAGAAGGCAGATGATTTCTGCATTTCCAACTAAGGTACCTGACTCATCTCATTGGGACTGGTTAGACAGTGGGTGCAGCCTGTGGAGAGTAAGCTGAAGCAGGGTGGGGTGTCGCCTCACCCAGGAACTCCCTCCCTTAGCCAAGGGAAGTCATGAGGGACTGTGCTGTGAGGAAAGGTGCATTCCGGCCCAGATACTATGCTTTTCCCACAGTCTTCGCAACCCACATACCAGGAGATTCCTTTGGGTGCCTATGCCATGAGGGCTCTGGGTTTCAAGCACAAAACTGGGTGGCCAATTGGGCAGACACCGAGCTAGCTGCAGGAGTTTTTTTTCATACCCCAGTGGTGCCTGGAACACCAGTGAGACAGAATTCACTCCCCTGGAAAGGGGGCTGAAGCCAGGGAGCCAAGTGGTCTAGCTCAGCGGATCCCACTCCCACAGAGCCCAGCAAGCTAAGATCCATTGGCTTGAAATTCTCTCTTGCTGCCAGCACAGCCGTCTGAAGTCGACCTGGAACACTCCAATTTGGTGGGGGGAGGGTCATCCGCCATTACTGAGGTTGAGTAGGCAGTTTTCCCCTCACAGTGTAAACAAAGCCTCCGGGAAGTTCGAACAGGGCAGAGCCCACCACAGCGCGGGAAAGCTGCTGTATCCAGACTGCCTCTCTAGGGCAGGGTGTCGCTAAAAGAATGGCAGCAGCCCCAGTCAGGGGCTTATAGATAAAACTCCCATCTCCCTGGGACAGAGCACCTGCAGGAAGGGGCAGCTGTGGGCACAGCTTCAGCAGACTTAAAGGTTCCTGCCTGCTGGGTCTGAAGAGAGCAGCGGTTCACCTAGCACAGTGCTCGAGCTCTGCTAAGGAATAGACTGACTCCTCAAGTGGGTCGCTAGATCTGTACAGGAGCACCCAGATTCATAAAGTAAGTTCTTAGAGACCTACAAAAACACTTAGACTTCCACACAATAATAGTGGAGACTTTAACACACCACTGTCAGTATTAGACAGGTCAACAAGACAGAAAATTAATGAGTATATTCAGGACTTGAACTCAGCTCTGGACCAAGCAAACCTAATAGATGTCTACAGAAAACTCTACCAAAATCAACAGACTATACATTCTTCTCAGCACCACATTGCACTTATTCTAAAATTGACCACATAATTGGAAGTAAAACACACCTCAGCAAATGCAAAAGAACAGAAATTACGACAAACAGCGTCTCAGACTACAGTGCAATCAAATTAGAACTCAGGATTGAGAAACTCACTCAAAACCACGCAACTACATGAAAACTGAACAACCTGCTCCTGAATGACTACTGGGTAAATAACGAAGTGAAGGCAGGAATAAGTAAGTTCTTTGAAACCCACGAGAACAAAGACACAACATATCAGAATCTTTGGGATATAGCTAAGGCAGTGGTTAGAAGGAAATTTATAGCACTAAATGCCCACAAGAGAAAGTGAGAAAGATCTAAAATCGACACTCTAACATCACAATCAAAAGAACTAGAGAAGCAAGAGCAAACAAATTCAAAAGCTAGCAGAAGACAGGAAATAACTAAGATCAGAGCAGAAGTGAAGGAGATAGAGACACAAAAAACCCTTCAAAAAATAAATCAATCAAGGAGCTTGTTTTTTGAAAAGATGAATAAAATAGATAGACCACTAGCCAGACTAACAAAGAAGAAAACTGGGAAGAATCAAATAGACACAATAAAAAATGATAAAGAGGATATCACCACTGATCCCACAGAAATACAAACTATCATCAGAGAATACCATAAACACCGCTATGCAAATAAACTAGAAAATCTAGAAGAAATGGATAAATTCGTGGACACATACACCCTCCTAAGACTAAACCAGAAAGAAGTTGAATCCCTGAATAGACCAAAAACAAGTTCTGAAATTGAGGCAGTAATTAATAGCCTACCAACCAAAAAAAGCCCAGGACCAGACAAATTCACAACCGAATTCTACCAAAGGTACAAAGAGGAGCTGGTACCATACCTTCTGAAACTATTACAAACAACAGAAAATGAGGGACTCCTCCCTAACTCATTTTATGAGGCCATTATCGTCCTGATACAAAAACCTGGCAAAGACACAACAAAAAACGAAAATTTCAGGCCAATATCCCTGATGAACATCAATGAGAAAATCCTGAATAAAATACGGGCAAACTGAATCCAGGGGCACATCCAAAAGCTTATCCACCACGACTAACTCAGCTTCATCCTGGGATGCAAGGCTAGTTCAACATACAGAGATCAATAAACATAATCCATCACATAAACAGAACCAATGACAAAAATCACATGATTATCTTAATAGATGCAGAAAAGATCTTTGATAAAATTCAACACCGCTTTGTGCTAAAAACTCTCAATAAACTAGGTATTGATGGAACGTATCTCAAAACAATAAGAGCTATTTATGACAAACCCACAGCCAATATCATACTGAATGGGCAAAAGCTGGAAGCATTCCCTTGAAAATCGGCACAAGACAAGGATGCCCTTTCTCACCACTCCTATTCAACATAGTATTGGAAGTTCTGGCCAGGGCAATCAGGCAAGAGAGAGAAATAAAGGGTATTCGAATAGGAAATGAGGAAGTCAAATTGTCTCTGTTTGCAGATGACATGATTGTATATTTAGAAAACCCCATTGTCTCAGCCCAAAATCTCCTTAAGCTGATAAGCAACTTCAGCAAAGTCTCATGAGAAAAAAATCAATGTGCAAAAATCACAAGCAATAATAGAAAAACAGAGCCAAATCATGAGCCAAATCATTCACAATTGCTACAAAGAGAAAAAAATATCTAGGGATAAAACTTACAAGGGATGTGAAGGACCTCTTCAAGGAGAGCTACAAACCACTGCTCAGGAAATAGGAGAGGACGCAAACACGTGGAAAAAAGTTCCATGCTCATGGATAAGAAGAATTACTGTCTTGAAAATAGTCATACTGCCCAAAGTCATTTATGGATTCAACGCTATCCCCACCAAGCTACCACTGACTTTCTTCACAGAATTAGAAACAATTACTTTAAATTTCATATGGAACCAAAAAAGAGCCTGCATAGCCAAGACAATCCTAAGCAAGAAAAACAAAGCTGGAGGCGTCACACTACCTGACTTCAAACTACACCACAGGGCTACAGTAACCAAAACAGCATGGTACTGGTACCAAAACAGAGTTATAGACCAATGGAACAGAAAAGAGGCCTCAGAAATAACACCACACATCTACAACCATCTGATCTTTGACAAACCTGACAAAAACAAGCAATGAAAGGATTCCCTGTTTAATAAATGGTGCTGGGAAAATTGGTGCTAGCCATATGAAGAAAACTGAAACTGGACCCCTTCCTTACACCTTATACAAAAATTAACTCAAGATGGATTAAAGACTTAAATATAAGACCTAAAACCATAAAAACCCTAGAAGAAAATGTAGGCAATACCATTCAGGACATAGGCATGGGCAGACTTCATGACTAAAACACCAAAAGCAATGGCAACAAAAGCCAAAATTGACAAATGGGATCTAATTAAACTAAAGAGCTTCTGCATGGCAAAAAAAAAACTATCATCAGAGTGAACAGGCAACCTACAAAATGGGAGAAAATTTTTGCAATCTATCCATCTGACAAAGGGCTAATATTCAGAATCTACAAGGAACTTAAACAAATCTATGAGAAAAAAACAAACAACCCCATCAAAAACTGGGCAAAGGATATGAACAGACACTTCTTAAAAGAAGACATTTATGCAGCCAAGAAACTTGAGGAAAAGCTCATCATCACTGGTCATTAGAGAAATGCAAATCAAAACCACAATGAAATACCATCTTATGCCAGTTAGAATGGCCATCACTAAAAAGTCAGGAAACAACAGATGCTGGAGAGGGTGTGGTGAAATAGGAATGCTTTTACACTGTTGGTGGGAGTGTAAATTAGTTCAACCATTGTGGAAGATAGTGTGGTGATTCCTCAACGATCTCGATCCAGAAATACCATTTAACCCAGCAATCCCATTACTGGGTATATACCAAAGGATTATAAATCATTCAACCATAAAGACACATACACATATGTTCATTGCAGCACTCTTCACAATAGCAAAGACTAGGAACCAACCCAAATGCCCATCAATGATAGTCTGGATAAAGAATATGTGGCACATAAACACCATGGAATACTATGCAGCCATAAAAAATGATGAATTCATGTCCTTTGTAGGGACATGAATGAAGCTGGAAACCATCATTCTCAGCAAACTAACACATGAAACAGAAAACCAAACACTACATATTCTTTCTCATAAGTGGGAGTTGAACAATGAGAACACATGGACACAGGGAGGGGAACGTCACACACCAGGGCCTGTCACGGGGTGGAGGGCTAGGGGAGGGATAGCATTAGGAGAAATACCTAATGTAGATGATGGGTTGATGGATGCAGCAAACCACCCTGGCACATGTATACCTATGTAAAAAACCTGCACGTTCTGCACATGTATCCCAGAACTTAAAGTATTAAAAAAAAAAAAAGGAATAAAACTTACAAATGCATCTTGAAAGTAAAGATAAATAATGGGAAAAATAATACTTTAATTTTAGTAAATTTGGTTTGTATGTATGCATAGAGTATTCATTATTAAGTATTAAGACATAAAGTTTTTTCAACATGTTCCAAGGAACACCCTTTATTAGAATACATTGCCATTCATTTAAAACTACTTTCACATCGGCCGGGCGCGGTGGCTCACGCTTGTAATCCCAGCACTTTGGGAGGCCGAGGCGGGCGGATCACGAGGTCAGGAGATCGAGACCACGGTGAAACCCCGTCTCTACTAAAAATACAAAAAATTAGCCGGGCGTGGTGGCGGGCGCCTGTAGTCCCAGCTACTCGGAAAGGCTGAGGCAGGAGAATGGGGTGAACCCGGGAGGCGGAGCTTGCGGTGAGCCGAGATTGCGCCACTGCACTCCAGCCTGGGTGACAGAGCGAGACTCTGTCTCAAAAAAAAAAAAAAAAAAAACTACTTTCACATAAAAAAAGGAGAAAAACACTCCCAAATAAATTTTTGTACAGAGAGAAAATTGAAACTTCAATTACATAATATTCAGAAAAAATAGAAATGAAAACACTTCAAACTAATACATATGTGACTAATAATATAAGTAGAAGCAAAGTCATCCCTTTAAAGGCTTTCATTATTCAGCAAGTGAAATAAAATACATAAACTGAGCATTTTTTTCCCAGAGGTTATGGTAGATAAAAAGAAAGTTAAAGAAAGCAGAAGGTTTGAGTTAAAAAGCATAAAAGCAAAAATTACAAATTAACAAATGAAAAAACAGTGGAATTGGTATCTACAAGTTGGTTCTAAAAATAATACACACACATATATATATATATACATATAATATGTTTATTTTAATCAAAAAAGACACAATGGAATATTAGGAATATATAAACTACAAATCTAGAGACTGGAAAAGTGAAAACCTAAAATAATACAAAGCATAATTCCATTCTGACAAATGTGGAAATTTCTAAATGAATGATTTCCAAGAAAAGAAGCCTAAAAATTTAATGCAAAAATTTGAGAAAATAAATAACTATATGAAAATATTTTTGTGGTACATATACAATATTGAATATGATGCAGCCATGAAAAAGAACAAAATTGTGTCCTTTGCAACAACATGGATGCAACTGAAGGCCATTATCCTGGAGAAATAATGCAGAAACAGAAAACCAAATTCTGTATGTTCTCACTTATAAGTGGGAGCTAAACTTTGGGTACTCATAGACATAAAGTTGGAAACAACAGACAGTGGGGACTACTAGATGAGGGAGAGTGGGAGAGGACTAAGGGTTGAAAAACTATTTGGTACTGTGCTCCTTACCTGAATGATGAGATAATTTGCATCTCAAACCTCAGTATCGTACAATGTACCCATGTAACAAACCTGCACATGTACTCCCTGAATGTAAAGTAAAAGTTGAAATTATATGTTAAAAAACTAAACTTTAAATATGTTGACATATAATTGTATGACTGAATTTTCTCTAAGTTTCAGGGGTTTGAAAACAAATTTCAAAACTGCATTAATTATTCCACCAAATGCTGTAAGATAGAAACAGACCAATTAATTTTACCAATTGAACATACTCGTGATATCAAAACCTGAGAAACTACATCTAACACAAACTATAGGCTAATTTATAGATTTAATTTATAAATGGAAATACATAAATTCTAATAGAATGAAGCAGTGTGCTATCAAATATTTTAAATCAGTTTCATCAGGTTTTATCAAATAGTGTTTATTGATAAAAGTTTATCAATTATTATGTTTCTACATGTATGTTTGTATGTAAAAGGATACATTCTTTTGACCTAAGGATCTTCTGTGATCAAAATGTAAATAATATATAAAATATGAAAAAATATTTTATGTAAAACTTTAAAGGAAACGTCAAAATATAATTTAAAAAACATTTGATCTTTAATAAACTGTATTTTAGTAGATTGGAATAAGTGGAAAGATAAAAAATTTCTTAGGTAGAACAGAACACAGTTGGAAAAATTACAATTTTCTTCAAATAAATTATTATTTAACTTAATTGCAATTAAAGTATCCATTTTCTTTGTATGTGATTCTAACATTTTTGTCAATAAAAACAAGTAAAATATGCAATTTTAAAAATGAAGACTAGTAAAGAGTATAAATACTCATATATGAGTATAAAACAATGTATACTATATATGAGTATAAAATGTACAAAGCATCAATACGTATTACAGATAAAATATAAGTGTTTTATAAAACCAAATGTTAAATGAATGGAGAAATAAGCGTTGGCATGCACTGAAAATAGGATAGTGAATTGTCCAAAATTTTTGAGGACCATTTGACAGAAATATATGTTTAAAAATTAGATACTTAGCTCAAAAATTCTATGCCTAGAAATTTTCTCAATGGTTATACTTATATAATTATGACAATATATGTATATACAAAGTTGATCATGCAGCAAACCACCATGGCACACGTTTACCTATGTAACACACCTGTATATTCTGCACATGTACCCTGGAACTTAAAAAATAAAAAAAAAAATCTTAAAATGTTGATCATTACAGTATTAATTGTAACGAAAAAATTGAAAGAAAATAGGTAATATAAACTAAGTATATAATAAGTAAAATTAAAGGGAAATAAGTAATCTAAAATCTATTTGTAGAGACTTGTTTAAATAAGTTTCAATTTATTCATACAAAGGAATATAATGCAGCCATTTTAAAACTGAAGCTGAACTATCAGTCCTAATAAAATAAAATCTTGGATATATATTTTGAAGCTGAATAAAGCAAAGTTGAGAAAAATATTTTAGTGTGATTTCGTGTGTTAAACAACGATATATATCTATTATTTTGAGACATAGGGATGAAAGTTTATTAGAATGAGAGACAAGCTCTTCTAAGTCCTTAGTACTTATTCCTCTTGTGTGTGGGGTATTATGGAAGCTACCGTCTGATATTTCCAGCATGTGCCTCTATTGCATTTATTTTTAAAGTTTTTATTTATTTTTAATTTTATTTTTGTTGAGACAGTGTCTCTGTTGCCCAGGCTGGAGTGCAGTGGTGCAAACACAGCTCACTGCAGCTTCGACTTCCCAGCCGCAAGCCATCTTCCCACCTCAGCCTCCAAAGTGCTGGAATTACAGGCATGAGCCACTATACCCTGCTGAAAGTTTTTAAATAGCATATTTAAATAAACAAGTATTGTAAAACTACGATTTTAAAAATAGCGTTTCCTTTGTATACGAATAAACAGAGATTAATGCACAAACTAGAACATCCAGACACAAATGGCTTCTATGGTAATCAGGAACAGGTGTTTTCAAACATATGCCATAGCAAGGTTTTCTGGAGTGCAATTTAGCTGAATTACCCTAAAAATGTAAATACATGTTTACCTAGTAAAGTTACTTCTGGAAATAAAACTTAATAAATGAAGAAATACTTAGATATTTGTACAACATTTCTGTAGCTAAATATTCATTTCAGCATTACAAACTGAAAAATAAAAACAACTTAAATGTAAAATAATTAATTAAATAAGTTATAGAACATAGCCATAATATATTCGGGTGAATCACAAAGTCAAGAGATCAAGACCATCCTGACCAACATGGTGAAACCCCATCTCTACTAAAAATACAAAAAATGAGCCGGGCATGGTGGCGGGTGCCTGTAGTCCCAGCTACGCGGGAGGCTGAGGCAGGAGAATCACTTGACCCAGGAGGCAGAGGTTGCAGTGAGCCAAGACTGTGCCACTGCATTCCAGCCTGGCGACAGAGCGAGACTCTGTCTCAGAAATAAAATAATAATAATAATAATAATAATAATAGAAAGCACTTTTGATATATTACTTTTAATAGCTTTCTTGTTATATAATTCATATATCATAGCATTTACCCATTTATAGTGTATAATTCAATGATTTATACTGTATTTACAGAGTAGTGCACATCACCACTACATAATTTACAGTAAGGTACAATTTTTTTATTTGAGACCTGGCTTGCTAAATATAGGCATTTACAATTTTAAGTTTCCTTCTAAGCATAACTTTAGCCATATACCATGCTTTAGAATTATGCACTCTCACTTCATTCATCTAAGTTTTTTCGAAGTTCCTTTGTGATTTATTTGACGCATTTTTGACTCAGGTGTGTGTTAATTTCAATACATTTGTAAAGTTTTAATTTTGTGTGTGTGGTTGATTTTTAATTTAATTCTATCGTGTTGCAAGAACATCTCTCATTATTTCAATTCTTTTAAATTTATTGAGGCTTCTGTTATGATCTAACACATAGTTCATCCTGAAGAATGTCTCCTGTGTGCTTGAGAAAAATGTGTATTTTGCTGTTGGTCTATAGTGTTGTTCAAGCCTTTTATATTATTGTTGACCTTCTACTTCCTTTTTCTATCTGATATTGAAAGTGGAGTGTTGAGAACTCTGCCTTTTGATGGGATTGTGTAATTCTTTCAAAATTAATGTTATTGATATGATCATATTTACTTCTAGCATTTTTCTAATGGTTTTCTTTGGGCATCATGTCTTTTGTGTTCCTCTCTTAATACTTTACTACCTTTTTTGCATTAATTGAATTTTCGTGTAATATTTTAGTTTCTTGAGCAATTTTCACTATATATAGTTACTTTCTTAGTGGTTTTTCTAAGATTTTCAACATATACTTAAGTTACAAGGATTTTCTTCGTATTTATACTAACTTAATTCCAATGTAATATAGAAATTTACTCCTTTATAGCTCTATCCCTTTTCCTTTTTTGTGTTATTATTATACATTTTACATTTATGTATTTGCAAACAAAAAATTTACACATTTATTACTTTATGTAATTTTTGATCTATTAAAATGTGGAGAGAAGAAAGGAGATAAAGTACATACTTACAGCGCTGGGTATATTGGAGCTTTTTGGTTCTCTTTATATTTCCTGTGAATTCATTATAATCTGACATCATTTTCTTATTCCAACACAGTTTTGTCCCTACTAATTTTTTCATGATGTTACTGTCAAATGTGTTTGATTTCTATATGTTTTAGCCCCACTGGTAAAATTATATACAAATTGTTTTATGTAGTTTTCAAATAAGTTAAAAGAAGACATGCATTTATACTATATTTTAAAATTAGCAAAATATTTGCCTTCACTGATGTTCTTTTTTTTTTTTTTTTTTTTTTGCCTGTGGACCTAATATAGTGTTAAATGAAAAGTATATTGTTAAGTTAGCAATTATCACAGTGAATAGCATACACCTCATTTTTTATTTGTAAATAAAATTATTTGGGATAATATATGGCAAAATATCAATTGCAATTTAGATTTGTTTCAATTTCAAGACTTTTTATCTTTACTTATTATTTGATTTGTTCCAATTTCTATAAAATGAATATATGTTATTTTGTAATAAAACTTTGCTTTAAAATACATACATATTATTCTAAGGGGGTACATTCTTTGTTTTTTTTCTACATTTTCTGTAAATATTCCAACCTATCCACTTAATTTCAGGAGGCTTGGTGAAAGCTAAAATATCTCTAGACCATCGTGGAATGTCTATGGAATATCACAGACACTTATTTATAATCATCCCAGCCAAAGGATTTACTTTACTCAAAGAAGAGTGTTGCATCTTGTCAAGAAGAAAAAGTTGATTCTATACATAGAAAGTCACATAGTCTCTGCCCAAACTGTCTTAAGTCTGCTGAACAACTTCAGCAAAGTTTCAGGCTAGAAAATCAATGTACACAAATGAGTTGCATTTCTATATGCCAATAACAACGTGGCTGACAGTCAAATCGAGAATGTAATTTCATTCACAGTAGCCACAAAATAAATAAAATACCTATTAATACAGCTAAACAGGGTAAAGAAAGTACGCTACAATGAAAATTACAAAACATTGCTGGAAGAAATCAGAGATGACACAAACAAACGGAAAAACATTCCATGCTCATGGATAGGAAGAATCAATACTGTTAAAATGCCCGTACTGCCCAAAGCAATTTACAGATTCAATGCTATTTTTATCAAACTACCAATGGCATTTTTCACAGTATCAGAAAAAAAAATTCTAAAATTTATTTGGAACCAGAAAAGAGCCTAAATAGGCAAAGCAATCCTAAGCAAAAAGAACAAAGTTGGAAACATCATACTACTCAACTTCAAACTATACTACAAGGCTACAGTAACTAAAACAGCATGGTATGGTACAAAAATAGACACACAGACCATGGAAAACATTAGAGAACCCAGAAATAAAGCTGCACACATACAACCATCTGATCTTTGACAAAGCTGACAATAACAAGCAATGGGGAAAGGACTCCCTATTCATATGCAGAAGATTAAAACTGGACCCCCTACTTTTGACTATATACAAAAATCAACTTAAAATGGATTAAAGACTTAAATGTAAAACGTAAAACTGTAAAAACCCTGGAAGAAAATCTAGGAAATACCTTTCCAGACATTGGCCCTGGCAAAGACTTTATGACAATAACTCCAAAAGCAATTGTAACAAAAACAAAAATTTACAAGTGAGACCTAAATAGTGAGAACTAATTAAAGAGCTTCCACACAGCAAAGGAAACTATCAACAGTGTAAACAGACAGCCTGCAGAATGAGAGAAAACATTTGCCAACTATGCTTCCGACAAAGGTCTAAAAAAACAGAATCTATAAGAAACTTAAGTCAACAAACAAAAATTAAACAACCCCATTTAAAAATGGGCAAAGAACATGAACAGATAATTCTCAAAAGAAGACATACATTTGACCAACAAGCATATATAAAAACACTCAATATCACTAATCAATAGGGAAATGCAAATCAAAACCACAATTACATACCATCTCACACCAATTAGAAAGGCTATTACTAAAAAAAGAAAAAAATAACAGATGCTGACAAGGTTGCAGAGAAAAAGGAATGCTTATACACTGCTGATAGGAATGTAAATTTGTTCGGCCACCATGGAAAGCAGTCTGGAGATTTCTCAAAGAACCAAATGGAACCGCTATACAACCCAGCAATCCCATTGCTGGATATACACCCAAAGGAATATAAATCATTCCACCATAAAGTTACGTGTACTCATACGTTCATCACAGCACTATTCACAATACCAAAGACACAGAATCAACCTACATACCCATCGATAGTGGACTAGATAAAGAAAATATGATAATATATACCATTAAATACTACACAGCCATAAAAAAGAATGAGGTCATATCCCTTGCAGCAACATGGATGAAGCTGGAGGCCATTATCCTAAGCAAGTTAATGCAGGAACAGAAAACCAAGTACCACGTGTTCTCACTTATAAGTGAGAGCTAACCATTAAGTATACATGCACATGAAGAACAGAACAATAAACAATAGGGCCTACTCGAGGGTGGAGGATGAGGACTGAAAAACTACCTGTTAAGTATCATGCTGATTACCTGGATGACAAAATTATTTGTACACCAAACTTCCATGGCACACAATTTACCCATGTAACAAACATGCACGTATACCCCTTGAACCTAAAATAAAAGTTGGAAAGAAAAAAAGAAGTCCTCCAAAATATGTGAACATAAGAAAACTATCTAAATTGGGACAATATAGCCTCCTATGTCAGCAGGATTTTGAAAATTTGTTCCTTCTCATTCTCGAAATTTTAGTCATGAAAAGGGCTTATTTATCTAAAACGAAAATTTTAGAAAATGTTAAATGTAGAAATGCATTGCTTAGCAACAGGGGTACTTTCTGAGAAATGCGTCATTAGGTGATTTTGTTGTCATGCCAGCATCATAGAGTGTATTGTATCACAAAACTGGATGGTATAGCCTACTACTTACCTAAACTATATGGTGTAGTCTACTGCTCCTAGGCTACAAATCTCTATAGCATATTACTGTTCTGAATGCTGTAGGCAGTTGTAATACAATGGTATCTGTGTATCTTCATATCAAAACATAGAAATATGTAAAAATATGGTATTATAATCTTTTAAAACTGCCTTTGTATAGGTCGTCCCTTGTTGACTGAAATGTCAATATTTGGGGCTTGACTCCAGTTGTAACAGTTAAGCTGGCGTTCTCATTGATAAATGCATAAGACGACTCTAAGGAAATGGATCCTAACTACTTCATCATGTCCATCTCAGAGGTTTACTTAATTCTCCTCATCAGAAGTTAATAGATAATTTCAACAGAACACCTTACCCTAAAAGGGGACAGAAGTATTTGACCTACTCTACGTCAAATTTATTTTTTTTAGTGACACCGTAGACCTTTACCTTTCATTTAACTTCCTTTCCTTAATGTTTCAATACATTTTACCTGTATTGTTTTGATGTACTTTAATGGCTTTTGAACAGGTTTTATTTGTGGACGAACTGATTTTTAACTCACCATGTTTTAATTCGTTTCTTTAATACATTACTTTAGTTGTCTTTCAACAAAGAAAAGTTAATAACAATTAATTGCCTTAATTTATTTCTTCTTGTTATATTTCTTCTTATTATTCAACTTATTCAAAATGAGTCGAATAGTATGCTAACCATGATACTTAGACCTCAAAGTGAGATTGCTGCTAATTAGAGGCTACATATGGTATACCGAGAATGAGGGGACTTTTTAAAATAATGTAAGTATTATAGCCAATTATGGGCTCCAATTTTTTAAAAAGTACTTTGGTAGAAGAAAACTCAGATTCTGTGTTCAGATTTCAAGGAAAATTAAGCAAATTTACCAAGACAGCAAATGAGATGAAATTAAGCATTTTATTTCTCAAATTATTAATTTAGTAATAGGCACTAACTTCATTGCTCTCTGATTATTGGCAAAGCCAAGATGTGCGTGTTCTTCTTTTGAACACTGTATTAATGAAATTGGAGGTTGTGTGCCGTACGCAATGTATGTTCTGCAACATTTTGAAAGCTTAGCTGGGAATCCCTGTGGTGCTGACTGAAGGGAAAAAAGGAAGCAAAGTCTTCTCCAGTTTTTGAAAACCAGAAGTATTTTTCAGAAGTCATGTATGAAATAAACTGCTTATGAGAAAATGACTGTAATACTGCCTCAGTTTTCAGTGATAGAGGGATCTGTTTAAAACATTCTGACATAAAAAATAAATCAGCTTTAACTTCAATTATTAAGAGCTAAAGTAGCATTCTTTGATAGAAAGGGGTGGGTTTCTGGCATTTCAATGATAAATATGTATGAAAATAGTTGTGTCACCATGGAAACCAAGGCCTCACCATTTTTTTTTTTTTTTTTAGACAAGGCAAATAGTATAATAGAAACTTGGGATAGCTAAAAACAAATTGATGAAGACCAACCACTGTTAGAGTGTTTTGTATTCTTAAGTTTTTAAATTTCTTGGTTTTTAGCACTCATTTTAAGTTCTGAAGAATATGTTCAGATTTTCTTCGAGTCATTTTTGAGATTTCAAGCATTTTAATGAATATTTTTAAATAAGCATTGATGCAATATAGTTGCATTAGTAACTAGTGTCTGTTTGAAACTTTGAATAGCATCACTCTGAAGAAATCAAATAGGTTTTTTTTTCAGAGTGACACAAACTCTCTTATGGGCATTTAGGCAAATATGTTTTATTTTTCTCCTTTAGTTTTTGTTTCCTATGAGTAAATTCTGGATAAGAGGCAGTGAAGATTGTATCTGAATGCAGTGATATTTTTACTGTGACAAATTTTACAAATACTTTCTGGAGTTTCTGATACAGCATATCCCCTGGCTGCTTTAGATGGGAACACCTCTTGCTAGGAGCCAACACATTTCATATTGCCTGCTTCCCTAAAACCACAAAATTTGATCATTTTAATGACTTAATTTTAAAGATATGTGTATTTAAATGAAGTCTATAGCATGCAATTCAAATATACTTTCTTACATAAGAGGCAGTGTTAGCGAGAGGAAAGAGCCCTGACCCAAGATATCCAAATCTCTTATCCTTGTTCCATTTTTTTTTTTAGTAGCAATTTGGCCTTGGAAAAACCCTTTCATCTCTCTGAGCCGTGCTTTTCATGTTTATAAAATGGAACTCATTATACATGCACATGTCCAGGATTATTTTGAGAATCGTAGTTTATTTGAAAAAACTTTTAAATATCAAAAATTATATTCTAAATATAAGGTGAAATAAGTTTTATTACAACTAACAAAACCACCTAGTTTAAATTTTGCATAATACTAATACATGATGACATTAGTTTATAACTCACAAAGTACACCTAAGTGGGCTTATGCAACACCAAAATATTTGGTTCAAATGTAAAATTTTACATAAAACATTTTAAAATAAAATCTCACCTGCTTACTTGTTTTATATTGATTCTGTTCAGCCATCAGAGTTATTAGGGGTTATGGAGTTATCATTGCACTGTTCAGTATGCATCTTCAAACCGAAAACTCATTGAGTTAAACTCTTACCATAAGAGAACGATTTACCTGATTGATAAGAATGCTATTTCAATGAGCAATGAAAAATATTTGATACAACTGGACCTTGAATTTCTTTAAACACATAAGTGAAATGTGTATCAGTAATAAAGAACAACAAAATATTCCAATCTTATAGAACATGGCTCTATCAATGTGTGTTATCTGAAGAGGTTCCTACTTCTTTCACAGCATTCCCCCCATCCTATAGTTCAGGGCTGCTGCACACACAGTAATTATAATTGGTGCTAAACACAGTATCTGGTGTCCTGCCTGGTGTTGCTTTGTAAAAGTTTCCCAACTTCTCATATAAGGGTGTAAAGCTTCTCCAACTTTAAGTGAAACTTTAGAGTTGGAGAAGGATTCACTTAACCCACAGTTCACAGGAACACTTACATACTGAGAGAGGCATTAAAACAGCACCAAAAAATACATTGTTTACCCTAGTACAGAACTGGTTTATTTCTGCAATAAAGAAGTTCATCCTCAATAGTTTTAAAGAGTTTTTACATACGAAACAAAATTATAAAACACACGGTTTCATATCTTTCTCATGTAAAAATGATAAAGAACATTGAATATTGAAATATTTTGAAAACTTTTTCTTTCCTACACAGCATTCAAAATAATTCTATTAGTTTCACGGTACTAAGCGTAATTGAGCAGTTGAAAAACCTCAGCATTTTAGCATGGTTAGGAGGGCTAATTAGGTCCGATTGATTCACAGTCTCAGTCGCCATTAAAAAATACTTCTGGAATAGGCTCCAACAAGAAATATGCCCATCTCCAAATGCGATAACTAATCTTATATTACTGATTTTTCAGATAATCGTACTTATTTCAATGGGGGGGAAAATAGTAATTTCCTTTTATTGGACAGATTTATATGTTTTTAAATTCTGTACCTCTTTAGGTAAGTCACAATATTTCTACTTTCATAGCTATGCTCATATACTTTCTGGAAAATGGACACATTTATTTTCAAAATAAATTTTCCTTTATGCTTCCTCAGATTGGTTCCTACTGTAAGTAAAGCTATATATTATTGGGAATACTTAAAAACAAGAACTGATAGGATAATTTTTCTCTTGAATGAACATATTGAATTATAAAAAGTTATATATATAACCACGTACTTACACATTTAAGTATTGTGTCTTATTCATTATAAAAATTTAAACCTCAGCCACTTTTAATGGCAAACAATAAGGAACTGCTTGTGCACATTCATTTATTTTTACTATAACAGACTAGAATATTATGGTCAATGTATACACAAAAGTAAACATTTAGATAAAATAAAAACAAATCAAAATCATCCTCAAATCTAGATTATTTCCTACACAATGACTGAAATCCTAAACTTCATAATTATCCAGACATTGTTAGTAATAGCATCAAATGTCATCCAGATATAGCAGCCTCTTAGTAGTTTCCTGCAAAGGGTAACACTATATAATACTGGCACCCTACCTCAATAGGTTAATTTTCTACTAGGCAGTAAAGAGATCTAGTTATGCATTTTCCCCCCACAAATACAGATTTTAAGGCTTTTTTGAAAAGTCACACACAAATCTTTGAATTCTTGTGAGGAAAAAAACCACTAGCAGTTCTTATCAAATTTCATTAATGCCATATTTTCAAGCTAAGTTTTAATGATTATTTCTTACAATAATTTTTGCAGCATTAATTTATTTAATAAAACATATTAGGTTTTTACAGATTCAAATGTCAGTAGGTGAGAAAAAGCTAACAGCCAAGATAAGTTTAAAGAACTTCACAAACACCTGTTTACTGACTTTTTAAAATATGATTACAACTAAATAGTGTGGGACTTACAAAATAGCAAGCCCTTTTAAAAAAGAAACAGTTTTAAATATGACATTTAAGCTTTTCTTAAAAACCCCTCAATTACATATAGTAAATAACCAATAATCCCCTTTGCCATGAAATGCTCTCATTCCCACCTCCATCTATTTAGTTGTATTCTGTGCCTGCATAATTTATCACAAGAGGTGAAAGAGATGATGAGTGACTCAATGAAAATCTGTCACAACTAACAAGAAAAGAAGCTCAAAATATACTACAATGCTTTGGTACCTAAGTATGTCAGATACCTTTAGAAAATAATAGAAAAAAGATATCTTTAGAAAATAATAGAAAAATGATATCTTTAGAGAATAATAGAAGAAAAAGGTGACTCAAACTCTAAGTATGAAATTATTACCTATTTATCTGTTATTAATGATTTCTTTCAAAGTTGCATTTTTAAAATACCATACTATTTATAATTAGTATTATTTAAGAAACAGAGGATTAAATTACTCAAATGGAAATTTAGATTTTTATACTGTATTTATTTGAAGGAAAACTCTGCCCACAAATATACATACACAAATTGAGATGAAAGCCAGGCTAACAATAGAGTTAGCTAATCCATGGTGTGAATCAAGGGGCAAGGGGTAGATAAAATTTTTCTAAAGTGTCAATGATCCATCTTTGCCCCATTTTAAGAGGTGAATGGCCATTAAAATGCTCTGAGAGCAGGGCAGAGAGAGTGGGGTGGGAAAAAATTGTATGAAGAGAGAAAGCATAAGAACCCATCAAGTCTGAAGTCTTAAGAAGGGTATTCAAGAGGAAGCTGAGGTCCTTAAAAATAAATTTTGCGTATTTGAAGCTCTTCTGAGGTTTGATTGTCTCCTACCTTCTCTTCAAGAATGCATCTATGGGCTTCTTGAGATCAGAATGACATTGCACATGTTGATTTACTTTAACATACTTCGTTTACATCAACAAACATAGAATACACAACCACAGGCATTCTTTTGTACCTATTCACATGAGTAGGTTATCAACCAATCATGTTTTGGTATATTTGAACTGAGAATTAGAAAAGAGAAGATGAATCAAGAAGAGATTTTTCTGATGCCAAATCCCCTGGGAATCAGGAGCAGAGTATCAGTATCAACATTAATACAAATGAGCAATTTTAATGAAAATTTTAAAACCAGAATTGGGCTATAAAACTGTTATGATGCTTTAGTAATAATTATTGAACACAATGCTCACAGTTTTTCTTTTGATTTAATTTTTAAAATATTTGTGTATTTGAGATCAGTGTGTTCTTTTCCATTTTTTTGCAGACATCTTTTTCTTTATGAAACTTTTCAGAACACAAAATGCAACTTGTAAATAATTTTGGTTTGGCAAGGTCTCATATGCACTAACAGGTTACATACTGTTCTGATTAGACACGCTGAACATGCTACTCAATATGTAGACGTGTTTCAACTCACACTGACAGCTGATGTATAATTTACTATGCTGACTGCTCAAGGCATTTGTACTATTTCAACTTTTGTATTTATTTATGCCAAAATTTTGCTGTAAACAAAGCAATTTAAATGATGTATCAGATGGCTACTGACAAAGAGTTTTTAAAAATCTGTTGACATGTACTTTAAAGGAAAAAACTCACATAAATATGTCAAAATTTTATGAAAATAAAGGAGGTCTTTTTAAAAGTAAAATAAAGTCATTCTACGATATGTTTTCGGTACCATTTTAGTTATCTACCAAACTGAAAGAAGTGTCAACAAGATAGTAAAAACATTTTCTTCAGAAAAATAATCTTTGTCCATTAAGAAAAAGTCCTTTCAAGAATGAAAAGCCAAATTTTTCAGTTTACAAGTCAGAGCTATGGTCTAAGTACCCGTTGCACTTCCACGGACAAACTTCTAAATACCTAACCTGTGAACAGTCATTGTACAAGCAGGATAAAGTGCTATTTTACCTTAACAACCATCTGTAAATCACTCCATTAAGGGATACACTTGTTAAAAGCTTAATGGTCAGAGAAAAAAAAATGCAAATTTTCAAAAGGAAAACAAAAATCCATATCTGGGTTTGTCTTTTAAATTGCATCCATACCCTGACTGGCCACACAGGAAGAGACTGAGCTTTTGCCTAGGCAATAACGCAAATATTTTCAGTGTAGGGAGATCCATGTTGATCCATATCTTATTGGCATTTTTATCTCTGATCAGGGATTACTACAATTTATAATTTAATATTGGGAGGGGATACCTGAAGAGATCTACTCCCCTCCCATGGTGGACTGTAAATTTTATATATATATATATATATATATATATATATATATATATAAAGAAGCACACACTTCAAAAATCACTACGACATATTTACATTGTCTTCCAAGTGGTTTTCATTGACCTCATGAAACTCATCCAGGATTTAAAATAGAAGATGTGAACAAGAGTTAAGCAAATAACTTTCTAAAATGTCACAGGAGAATGAAGGAGAAAGGTATTTTAAAAAATGATTAAAAGATGGAGAAATAATGAAAAAAGGCGAAAGAAATGCGAGAATGTTTTGGAGGGAATTGCAGGTTGTTTTTTTCTTACTCCAAATCATATTCAAAGTATTCTAATTATCATGACTACAATGAAATCTAAAATAAACTGTATCAAATCAATTGCATTTCTTATAATTCCCTAGTAACTAATAGAAAAAAATACATAATGTTTACCTAAAGGGTTACTGAGACAAGAAATGTAATGCTATTTTTTAAAGTTTGGAAATTGCTTATAATGGGTTTTTGCCCATGATATGTTCAACATCAGGATGCCAATAATTTGTCTGAATAAAAGTGCCTTGATAAACCTACAGAAACGTAGTCATCAACTACCCTGTATATGGAGATACGTAGAAAAAGGACCTCATAAAGATGCAATATACTATTCATTTCAAGAAAAAATAAAAACGTTCCTTAATTTCTGATTTATCTTGTAGAAAATGTCAGCTTCCTTATTTTAATGACAATTTATATTACTATCTCTTTTTTCAAAATTATACTCTGAAATGCACAAGTTTGACTATGAATTAATGTCAACAAATTGTCTTGGAAAGAAAAAAAAGAAAAAGAAAAACTATCACATAGGACCATTTTTCATTGCTCTAATTTTGCTAATTTCATTAGTCTAATTGGGTGTTATTGATTGGGTCAATCCATCCTCATTAATTAGAAGATGCTGAATTAAATAAAAAAAAAACTACCAGAAGCCACAAATATTAGTTCCTAAGTTAGAAACAGAAACATTAAGAAAACATACTTTAAGGAGCATAGTGTCCACTGATAGATAAAAAAAAAAAAAAAAAAAAAACAAAAAACAAAAAAAAAAAAAAAACCTTCTTGCATTGAATGCCTATTCTAAGAATCCATCTTTCCTAAAGATAGTACTTCTTTTTACATTCCCTTAAAATGAGACAATGAATATTCTGTAAAACATAAGTTTTTCCATAAGAAAATAACATTAGCATGCTTTTCACCCTCAAAACATTTAGAATCTACATATCTCCATGGTGTATACACTCTGGATGCAATGCTACTAAGCTGCTATTTGTTTGTTTTTAAACAATTAGGACTTCTTCTCAACTACAAGAATAATACAGTCATTTAGGGGTCCTACAGTAGTCACTTAACCTCTTTGAACAAGTCTCTTCAACTGTAAAATGAAAAAAAAAAATGGTCTCTGAGACTCCTTTTAGAACTAAAATTCCACGAGTCTGTGATGTGTACGCTATCATCTCAGCCATTTGAACTGCCCAAACATCTCACCTGAATGTGCTTTTATTGAAGCTCCTGTCACTAACACAAAGAGACCGGAACTTTGGAAAAATATCTATTCAATTTAGTCACTCCTGTAAAAAAAAAAAAAAAATTCTAGTCAATCCCATTATTTGATTTCACTGATTTTTTTCATTAATTGATCAGTAATTCAGTTAAAATAGTTGAAGTGGTTACATGTGTAGATTTAATCAGCAAATACACTGATATGTCTGAATTGGTGTTGAAAGAAAAACGTGCTTAACTGCTTAATCAATTACAATTGGAGGAGGAGGTATCAGGTAAATTCTTTGGGTAGCAGAGTAAAGTTTCAATGATGTAAATAATGCATTCTCTATTTTCTGCTCCCATTATAGTACAGTTTCTGATTCTCAAAACTGTTGTCTGACAGGTCTGTGTTCTCCTGGCCAGGTTGTGGTACATTTTGCAGCTTGTCAAATTTCCTCGCTTCCTCGTGCCCTTTTTCATCATACAGTATTGCTCTGTGCTTAGCCACTATATCCATTCATGCAGACATACTCTACCTTCAGTATAACACTAAAATTGATTTGCTAGGTGCTCCTTTGCTTCTTCACATTTCACATCTTCCCATTGAATTTCTTGTGTCAAGAACACAGCTCTGTCTTTTTACTTCCGTCCTCAAACCTGAGCACTCTTTGGGTTTTCTGAATATTTTAATAGCTTTGTGACTGATGTCAGTGTGTTTTATTCTGCAGTACTTTGTTCAATGCAATTTTGTGTTACGTTTTGAGAGTATCCTACATTATTTTCATTTTAGATTCCATCTGTTTAAAAATTATTTAAATTTCCTGGTCTTTTCATGAGAGTTAATGGCAAAAGCCTTTTTTCCTTTTCTTTTTTTTTCTGTAAAAAGCAGTTTCTAATTAGTATTTTCTTCAGAAAACACATATTAAAAACAGAAAACTCTATAATATACTATAGATTTGTCCAAAGTTAATAGTCTGTTTTCCACACAAGGACTAGAACAGGAAATAACAAAACACTAAATAATCCTACACAAATTTTAAAAAGTGTGTGTGTGTGTGTCTGTGTGTGTGTGTGTGTGTGTATTTTACTGCAAAAGTGAAAGACATGAATGTAAAATGGTTCAGGCTTACACTTACATCATCTAAGTTGACACTGGATCTTAGATGTTCTCAGGAGAGTTCAAAGCCTGACCATTTAGTGCTCCTTGATAAAGCACATTTATTTAGCATATTGTTTTAACTGGTCGAATTTTGAGACTTTTGGAAGTGTAGGTGAAAGTTCAAACTTCTTTACTAAAGTGTAGCCATTGTGTAATAAAATACCCAAGATGATTCATTCAGTCAACCTAATATCTACTCATCAAGGAGGAGAACAAGCTAAGGAGGTATTATATCTTTCTCTAGCATAACATGTTAAGTGCAGCATTCCAATCTAAAAGGTAGAATTGTTCCTTTGAGTAAAATAATTAATGAGCCCAACAAAAGGAAAGCTGTTACGAGAGAGACCTCTAGTGGAAAAAAAGGTAAGTCCCTTGGAAAGAGGTTTTATTGTTCATGCTTCATCTGAAAAACGGAACTCCCAAATGCTGTTTAAGGCAGTGTCCACAAAGCAGAAAACTTAAATTCCTCTCGAATGCTTAGAACGTGCTGTTTGTCCAAGCAAATAACGCTTTTCAGAGTGGAGCCAACAAAGTGCTTGAGAGAGATGTAACTCCTTAGATAATAGATTTTGAAAAACAAGTTACAGATATTTAAGAAGAAAGACAAGGTTTGTAAAAGGGGGCAGCCAGAATTTGGAGACACTGCATTTTCTAGGCACTTGAGCTCCTTATTTGTTGATGGAAGCATTACTTAAATTGTAAGTAACTTTTTATGTATAAAATTCTCAAAGCACTTTTCTGTGGAGGAGTTTGTGAGGCCAGGAATAGAAGGACTTTCCACTTTCCCACCGATCATAAATTTAATAATAAAACACATTAATATTAATTCAGAATTATTTATAAGGAAGATAGCAAAAAAAGTCCATGATACGCAGAATAGAGAGGCACCCACGTACAGGTTATTTCAAGAAAACCGTTGCTTCTGGATTATAGAGTATTTCATTTGACTAATACTCCTTAGAAGATTAGTCCTCTCTTGTTCTCCATACAATTGCGTTTAATTCATCTTCTGATGTATAATCTAATGTTAACTGCTCATTAAAAATTTTCTGCCTTAAACAACATTAATGGTAAATAAGAAAATTTAAAAATGTTTTCTGACTAAAGATCTAGGCTAAATACCAGAGAAATCTGAGTCTACTCATTGTGTTTTTAGAATAGATAGTAATAGAACTTCTAATTTAAACGACTGTAGTTCAGAGAGACACTGTGACCCAGAGCCACATAACTTATAAAAGTGTTCCAGGCATAAGGAAGAAAGCGAAAGAAGTTAGTAAGCCAAACATACAGGGTTAACTCAGCACTGAAATATGGTCACAATTGTTAAGAAATACAGCTTTGGGAACCAGATACAATAACAATTTCTGAAATTCTATTCTATAATAATGACAAGTGTTACATATACTTCCTTAAAAATTAATCACAACAGAGCTTTATTGTTTATTATTGTTCAGCTTTATTATCCAAATTTAGGAAAAGAGTATTTTGTAAGGCTATTTTTATTTTCACTGTTGGTCCCTGGTTTTCTTATCCATTTTTAATTCTGCCTATTGTATTTGATAACACGTTCTTCAATTTCTCCTCAGGATTATGAAATTTTAGGGCCTATTTGCAGGGCAGGTTATTCACAGCCCTTATATTCCTAATACTAATATATCTCAGTTAATGCTGAAGAGGTTCTATCTTTTCACTCTTACCAAAGTCTGAGCATCCTATAAAATAGGACATCATTATTCTGAAAAAGTGTAGTTCATGAATCTCTTCAAATTTGGGCCAGTGGCTGGCAGCCACTTAAATGAGAATTGGTAATAGGGTGGTGGAGGGTGGAGAAAGGAGTTAGAGGGTGTCACACAAACTTTATTTCCCTGACTTTGTTTCTCATTTACAATGGAGCTTTATTCAGAAAAAGTAAAACAGTTTTAAATTTTGGACGCTTTGGAAAAGATTATTTTGTTTATATTTAAAAATAAATACAATGGCTAAAAGAACTTTTCCCATGAAAGCAAAGCACAAGGAAATATATTTGTCCACCCTCCTTTCTGATTATTTCTTCTTTAAAAGAAATTGAGTCACGTTCCTAGGTCTCCATGTGTTCTTTAAGTGAAACTGCACATTTCTGTTTATAACTATCTCCCCTAACCGCGTAGAACACTGACTCTTTCAGCATATGCCCCACCTGAATGGTTTCCTTGCACTCTCTCCCATCCTCGCCCTTCTTGCTCCACAAAAAGTTAATTTTTATAAGCACCTAGGGATGTGAGGGTGAAGGTAAAAACAAAGTCTTCAGAGTCTTCCAGAATTCTCAGTGGGGGAAGAAAAGTCACAGTTTGGTTTGGCCAAAGGACTGAAATGCAAATGGCTCCCCACTCACCACATTGTGCCATATTTGAGGGCCTCACTCACACACACACACACACACACACGTGAAAAAAAGAACTCTGCAAGTAGAATTTCATTCTTATTTTAGGTGAGTTGCAGACATCTGTCTTAATTATTAATATTTATATGCTTACTGTTGACTTTCACGTTTCTCTTTTGAGAGCAAATCACTGGGGAAGAAAGAAAGAAGAAAGAGAATCAGAATGCTGCACCAAATATGTGAATTATTTTTACTTTCACTTTCCACTTTGGAGCTACTGTTTTTGCACATCCTCTTATGGTTTGCAACACATTAGTTCAAAATTTATAATCCCCTATCCTTCAATGCCATCCTCACCCTTATTCCCATTCCGACAGCGATGAACCACCAATCGCTAGCACAAAGAAGCATTCCAATGAAAAACAAACAAAAACCATTGAAGTGGCACTCAAATGACCTGAGTTCTCATCTCTGCAATGCTGGATATTTGGCTCTGATCTGCCAGTAAATAGGTCATCTTAGTAGGTCCCCAGCTTTTCTGTGCTTTAGTTTCTCTGTCTGTAACATGAAGACACCAATATTTCCCCTATCCAAATTTTGATGTCAAGATAAAATACTTTGAATAAATACAAATACAAAGTAACATCATGCATCTGAAAATGAAGACAGCAGCTGTGGGATACTGTTTTAAAAATTCCTCTGCCTAATAGATTTGATAGTTACACTTGAAATTCCTCTACCTTAGATTCTATGTCTGTTGCTTTGGGATCTGACTGTAGTCACACAAATGACTAACGCTGAATTGTGAGTTAGACTAAGCAGAACTTTCAAATGACCTATTTATGTTTTTTTCCCTTCAACAGTAATGTATCTGTGGCCAATGTTCATAACTTCCTGCAGGTAAGTGATTTTGTGTTCCAGATGCAATTACACCAAGAGGGGTTCAGATTTCTAACTCCCGACTGTTCTAGGCTTTTTATCCTCAAAGAATTTCAGTGAAGAAGGTCCTATGAGGTCATCTGGTCCATTCATACAACAGTAATTATTTAAGCAACTACTAAGTAAGCATAGCTTTCTCTGGTTTTCATCAAGAACATTTCTGGGAGGAGAACACTTCCTGAGATGTAAGTTTTTATAACCACATCTTAATCAATTTAAGATTTTTCACAATAGTTAAACATTAGACTCACTTTTCTTTTCTCCTGAGAAATCACAAAGATCAGTCGCTAAGGGGTTTATGGAAGGTCATTGTTTTGGCATCAACTGTATAGAAATAGGAAACTGAGGTTTTTCACCTATCCTCCCTAAAAGAAAATATGCATAATATGGACTTACTCTCGTTACTATGTTATTTAAAAAGCATCTTCTGACTCTAAAAACCCTCACTTTTTTGTTCGTATTGCAAAATTCACAGGAATTTAAAAATAACGTATATTAGTGTGAGCTTGAATTTGTGTCTGCGTAGTTATGCATATGTTTGCACACAGAAAAGAAGGAACAGAGAAATTACCAGACAGGTGATTAATATAACACTGCTGAAGTTGTGCAGGTGTAATGTCAAATTGTGTTATAACATATTGCCGTATATTCATCCCCTCTCCTAGATTATGAGTCTTCTAAGAGCAAAGGTCATATTCTCTATAGCTCTAGTTTCCTGAATTTATTCATTCACGCATTCATTCAGCATTTATTGAACGTTTGCTTTGTCCCAGATGTAGTGTTAAGTGCAGGAATTTTTGTACAAAAATGATTACAACGTGATCCTAGACTTAAGAGAGCTCATGGTCTAATGGAAATAAAATAATATTCTATAATTTTGGCAACTATAGAGTTTGAAAAGCACATTTACTTCCATGATATCCTTTGAACTTTAACAACTGTGTGAGATTGGTATAATTATCCCCATTCTTACAAATGAGGAAAGTGAGTTTCACAGAGGTTAATTATGTTGCTTCAGGTCACTCAGCTAATCAATGGCAGACCATGGGCTCCAGCCTTCTTACTCCAAATTCTGTGGGTGCATAATCAACACTACTACGAATCCAACAATACAATGTAAGATCTCTTTTAGTAAAAGCATCTTACATCGTATTGTTGGATTATTAGTTGCCTTACTGCTTTTTCTTCTGATCAAATGAAAATATTTATAAGACATCTCCCAAAACATCTGTGTTAAATCAATGCCATCAGTAAATTACAGGGAATTAAAAGTGAAACTCCTGATCTAACCAGATGAATTGTGAACATAGAGTCTTTCAAAATAAATCAAAATATTCACATACCCTCAAAAATTTAGCACCACAAATCTGATTCAGTCCATTTCAACAGCCAGAGAAACTGCTTTTGTGCATACAGCATTGCATGCAATAGAAGGATACATTAGTACTTGCCCTCATGGTTCCAGTTCAAAGAATTACTGTGCCAGAAGTTGTTTCCTCTGTTAAGGGTCCAAGAAAATCTGATTCTTGTTAGTATCACTTCCTATACATAGAGAAGGTTGGAGAATGCTGCTTTGATTCAATCCAGTCTACACATCGCACTGTGCCTGCCAGGCTGAGTTTGTATTAAAAAGAGGAAAAAAGAATAACATATTACTCAAAAAGCTTTTGTGTTGCTATCAGAGGTGGGGTGGTGTTGGGGGTAGGGTGACAATGGGATCTTGTGTGTACTGAAGAAATATTATAAAGAATTATTTAATACAATCAGACTACCTGATAAGCATGTTAATTAGAGAAAACAATAGGTCAAACCAGATAAAAATTGTCTGAAGAATTATCAATTAAGGAATCATTTAAACAAAGTGTTAAATTTTAAAAAGTCAACCTGACTGATCTTGTTTGGTAGAACATGTAGAAAGTTCTGTGAATCTCATCTTGACTTTGGGTCTATTTTATTCTCAGGCATAGCTACACTATAGGCAAGGGCATCTGTGACCCATATTTGAATCATAAGCTTCCCTTCTGCCTATTTCTTTTACATTTTCCCCACGAAAGGTTTAGGATAAAATCATGTTTAAGTTGATTGAAAATAATATGACATGGGGATGTTTTAGTATCCCAAGTTGAAGACCAGCAAGCTGGAGATCACAGATCAAGCATAATTCTGCTGCTATGAATGATGTTTATTAGTGTACTCATTCATTAATTTATCCATTCTAAAAACTTTTATTCAACATTTTTCCTGGGGTTATAACAAAGATGAAGCATAGTTTTTTTTCCTGTAGAAATCCACAGCTTAGTGAGGTAAGAAAGACAAAAGAAATTATCTCTTTTAGTAAAAGCATATCAGCTAATATTAAAGATGAGAGTCAAAATGAAGATAACAGAGGTCAAGTATCTGATGAGGGTATAATGGAGAGATGATTATCATGTCCTAAAAGGGAGAAGCAATACATGGCTCATCTTTATTATATACAGTGCCTAGAAGAGTTTCTGGTACATGGAAGACAATGAGTGCTGAGTGAATGAATGAATGAGTGAATCAATCAATCAAACATTGTAGGTGAAATTCTCAAAGAATCTAGAAAAGGCCAATTTTCCTGGCTCCTGTGAACAAACAATTGTTACGCTAATGATGAATGAATAAACACTACAGACCTGATGTTCAAAATGTCTAGAAAAGGCCAGTAGCTTGCATATTGCAATCCTACACTTCATTGCTTTTCTTACCAAACCACCTACTCATTTCATAAGATGAACTGAGTAAGAGAAAAGAATAAGTCGACCATGTGACAGGGAAGGTATGCCTTGGCTTTCACAGGGGCTTAGCCTGTCCAGTACAATCCACCTAGTCTCAATATAGTATTTTGGTTTTATAGGGCTCCTAGTGAGCGCTGAGGGTTTTTACCCACATACTGAAAACATCATCTGTTTTAGTGTTCCGCATGTGACATCACTCTGACATACTGTAAACATGATAGTGCATTTTATGGCAGTGGAAAAATAAGCAAGAATAGGAAATATCTTTCCTCTATGCTTTGGTCAAATATATTTTATGGTTACCTAAACTTAGCAGACATGCGGTTTTCAGAGATGTGTATAAAGGAACTTTCTACTTTGAATAAATTTGTTCTGATGAATGTAACTATTCACAGAAAACCTTAGACATTCCTTGAAAATGTATTGTTTCCTGTTTCAAAGATGTATTGTATACTTTACCAAAAAAGTCTTTATTATAATTTTAGTTCTAGGTCACTAATATTGATAAACTTATGTCTCACTTTCAAGTTCTCAGAATGCAAATAAAGTACTTCAATCTGAATGTTTCTATTGATTCTTAGGGTTCTTTCCACCCAAATCTAGCAGTTACAGCCGTGAGCACAGTCTCATTTTTATTGACCAACCATCAGGAAGAGAAGAAATGAAAATAAGATGAAAGGAATTAAACTCAAGCAGAAGATACATAAGGAAAAGAGGGAAAGGTAGTAAACAGAACTAAAATAAGGAAATTGGATCAGTTTTAAGCTTCCTCTTTAGCATAATGGGTCTCGAAGCTCTTAGTACGATCCTGTTGGTTTCAGAGGCAGGCCAGATACCCGAGGCTTGAAGTGCCACAGGGCAGGTAGGTTACCATGTAGGTTATTCAAAATTAGATTTAAAAAGTAGTATTTAATAATTTCTTATGTATTACTCAATAGCTCAAGCTGCAGCATTCTAGTGCTGCTTCAAATTATTTCCTGACTTCTAATTTTCCTGAAAATATCCTTTTTATATGTACTTCTTAAACACGTAGCCCCAACTTATCCTGTAAATGTAAGTCATCTCTGCAATGAAGATTAAGTAGAAAAATTGTTTTTCATTAGGTTTTAATTTGTGATTCATCTTAGATATGCTAACAGAAGATATTTGATTGACTTGTTTTTAAAAGATAAGAAAAAAGCATGTATAAGTTCAATTAGTCTAGTAATCCTTAAGATTCAAAAAATGAGGTTCACATGTTTACGTTTTGTAAAAATACCGTGAGAGAAGAAAGTATCCTATTGCCTGCGGGGTGGGGGGGTGGGGAAAGCATAACTGGTTTGCTATCTTTCATCTACCTGACCCAAACAGAGAAATTATGTTCCATTATCTTCATAAAGTAAATTGCTACTTGTAATATTATAAGCATAAGTTTTCCTTTTTTCACTCTCATTTACTAAGGATGTTTAAAATAATCTTGAGTTACTTCGGCAGGTATTTATCAATGCATTTTATGCCTTTTGTTAGCTATAATCTTAGTCATTTTAGTACATGGAGCCCTAATCTTCAAGTCTGTCAGTCCCATTTTGCATTACAAATCATTTGTAGTTTTATAACTGTCATTTCCAAGGACATCTGGAAAAGATGGATTTATGAAAGGTTACCATGCGTTCTAAGAAGGCCAAGAATTAGCATGACTTTGTAAAGGTTCTTATAAATTGAGCAGCAGCCATCACTGGCAATAAGGTGTTTTCTGCTCTTGTCAAGTATCTTTATTTAAATATTAAGGGAAAGATATGACCTTTGGCCTTGGAGATCACTGTGACATGGCAATGGTTCAATCTATTAGCTGTCAATGGAGTGCTATGGTCTGACTCTCTCAAGGCTCCTATTTGTGGACAGTGTTATAATAACCCTTCCATTAGGCATCCCCAAGGCAAATAACCTCAGCTTTAACAGAGTCAGTTTAAAACTCCTTAGAGTAACGTTTAGAGACTATCTGGTTTGTGTCAGTTTAAGATCAACTGCTCTCTGCACAGGTTCAATTCTGTAAATTTTAAGTAGCCATAGTTATTTAAGAATTATTTCCTATATGCCTGCAGGTAAATATTAGACACATAGAATGTAGAAATAACCCTATCTACTTCTTTGATTTTTTTAACAGTCTTTTTAGGGATTAATTCAATCCAAATGGGCTTGAGATTCTATTTTTTAACATGACTTTTTCTAATCTATGTATATACCTTTTGTTGATAGAAATTGTGCACGGTTGCTGCAGTGATGTGGTATGAACAGGAGTTAGAGATATCAAATCCCCTCACCGTACACATAAATTATCATAAATGGAATAGACAAGATAATATTCATTAGGAAGCAGGCACACCTCTCTATGTATATACTGAAGTAAGTGATGGTTACAAGGCCAAAAATTTTTGGTTTTCTCTGTCTCTTCCCCCTGATTTTGTCTGCCTCCTACACTGTTTTACCCCAGGTAAGTCATCTGGTTATGCTCAGATGAAATGTTCACATTTGAATCACAAATGATTGCTCTTATCTCTAGCTACTTAAGTTCATTATTAGACTCAGACTTTGGGGGGAAAATCTGGGGTAAAAAGACATCTTTATGCAGTGAAAAATCAAGGTCAAACTATCCTAAAATGCTTTGAAAAACTCAATTGTCATTGTAAGTCTAAAACATAACAATAAAGATGATAGTAATACTTTGAATATTTGGTCATGAAATGATTTTACTGTTTCCTCTAAATTCAACTTTTGTGTTTGGATGTCTGACTTTTTTCTTGTTAGAACATAAAATCCAGATTAAATATGAACAAGTTTATTGGTGACTATAGATAGCTTCTCAAATGCAAGTTTCATTGCTTTACATTCTTCGTTAAATACCAACAGACAAATTCATTTAATTTGGGAACTTTATTTTTAAAACTAATGGAAGGTCAACAAATATTTATAGAGTGCTTACAATGTATACATGGCATTGAGTTAAATACAAACATCTATAAATATTCTTTCCATGCATACAGTAAATATCCAACCAATTTTTAAAATTAAAGACTACTTTGTAAGAAAACAAAGTATATGTTTAGTACTTGACTTTACTTATTGATGCCAAATACATTAAAGTGTAAATAATTATTGATTGTATTTTTTGTCCTGCATCAGGTTAACTGCTATAAGGGGGAAAAAAGTAAAATGATATCATGTGCTAAAATCCCAGTGCTCATAAACAACACTTAGCCTTTGATTTACAGTGAAATCACAATTCTCCATTTCTCCTTCCCTCTGTCTCTGACATTGCATGTGAGAGTATAGGGCAATACATGCCCTACAACATAATATAGGCTGTAATTTAAAGAGTTCTATTGATGCTATAAATCACAAGTAGTTCTGCTGAAGCAGTTTATGAATGGCAGTAAAACACTAAGACTGGATTATACCATTAGAATTATATACCACATGCACGTATTGTTATTTGTAATTGGGGATAAAGTATTAGAAAACACATATATGGAAGTGTCATTTTTCTTGATATTTATAAGCTTCTTTTACTCTTACGCAAGAAGATGTGTTTTGGGATAAAATAAGAAATCCAGGGTTGTAGAATACCTGTCATTCTGGAAAAAGGATTTGTGTCCTCTGAGAGTAAACCATAATAGTTAGAGCATATTCTGGCAGTTCATACGTTACCCAATTGTTAGAACCACAAAATACTATCTGCATATGGCTACTAGCATATGGGTTATTAATAAAGCTTATTAGTACAAAATTAAAGAGAAATAACACCACAATTACTATGTGGTATGATGCTCTAAAAATAAACTGAAAAGTGTAAAAGGTCAATCAACCTGTTAATGCTCTCTAAAAATATTACAATAATGAAGTTATTTTTCCATTGAACTGACTGGTTTTGTAGATACATAGCCATTCTGAAGCTCTGAAATAATGTGGACTTAAATATTTCTTTTCTGGTGGGATAAAATGATAATGGCAATTCTTCAACTATTCTGGGCACATATTTGATGATGGAGAGGAATTCCAGTCTTCTGTCTTTTTTAGCTGCATCCTTCTGTTATTATGAGTAAATTGTCTTAGTGGATGTATCTATGTAACATAACCAGATGGCCCGATTTGATGCCAACACAGTTCTTTCATCTATTATTTTAAATGTTATTTTTTCTCAAAGAAACTAAAATAAAATAACATATAGTGGGATAACACAAGTAATTTCAGAATATTCTAAGTGGGACTTTGGGTTCTTCAGATTAATTTCCCTAAATGAGGTCAATCCTCATCAAATTCTAAAATAGGTTAAGACTTGAGCACCTCCTACCTTTCTGTCTCAGGCAATGAGCAGCAATAGCCATAAACATCCAAGCTTACCCCTAGTTTCCCATGAATAAAATCAGGCATTTCAGAATTATTTATCTGGATCATCACCTGTCAGAGTCGTGTCCTTTCATTTTAGGCTTTTTGCTATTATATTTCCCTTTCTGCAGAAACAAATTCATTCTAATCTCATACTTTCAAAAGAAAATAGAATAATTTACTAATAAGCTATCTGCATTTATTTACAAAGGTAGTGATTACATTTGAAATACCATTAGAATTATGTACCGCATGCAGGTATTGTGGTATAAAATAATAACTATAGACATAAAATAATACACAGATTATTTTTAAAGTCCTTTTTCTGGGAATAACCCTAGAACTGATTTATTTAAATATTAAAATGGGTAGAAATAATGTGCTATAACAGTTTAGACATGAGAAAGATGACTTCCAGCTAGAGGTTCTCTAAAAAGTTTCTAAGATGAGGTAAAATTAGCATGCAGAGATAAAAAGGATGGCCATCCTGGAGGAGCTTCGTCAAGGCACAAGAGCAGGAAAGTGAGAAATTCTGGGTACATAAAAGGGAGGAGTATGAGATGTCCATCACTGCAGAAATGTTGGGAAATGCAGTAGCATGTATAGAAGAAAATAATTTTGTATTACAGTCTTGCAGCCAAAAGTACTCAATATTAGCATTATTGTATCATTCAGTTACAATTTTAAAATAAATAATATTTTGCACTTATGATTATATGTACATATATGTTATATACATATATGTATATGTGAATATATTTACAATACACATTTATAATATAATACACATAATTTTAAATATATAATACACTTAGTTTTAAAATAATTGATATTTTTTAAACTGTATCCTTTTTCAAAATAAGAATGATTAATCATTCAACTCTCTAGGAAATTTATGTTGTTTCTCGTATTTTGCTACTGTTGGAATAGAGGTTAGAATAACCATACTTTCAGATCTTTGTACCTGGAACTGTTTCCTCAAGAAATATTAAGAGAAATAAAATGAGAGTCAAATGTTTTAAGTATTCAAAATTTTCTGATATACAATGCCATGTGGTTTGAGTATATACAATTTACACTTCCTAAGTAGTGATAAAAGTGCCATCTTAATACCTATTTTCATCTTTCATATATCTTTAAATTTGAGATTTCAACAAGGATAATACATTGTTTAACCTTAATAATGATATTTTTCTCTTTTCTGCTCTTAGAAAGGCATTCATTTTGCTTGTGAGAATGTTAGAATTGCTACCCCAGAAATAGAAAGAGGAAGAAAAGTTTTTATTTAGTTTTCAAATCCAAAATAGTATTTTTTGCAGAAGTAAAAATATTTGGAAAGTTAAGCTTTGTTGAGAGAGAAAGGATCTTTTTCAAAACACTTAAAATATGAAGGGTCAAGTCTAAAGATCAAAGACCATAGTGCAGAGAGAAAGCTTTTCTTTGTATTCATGGGGTTCACTGTGGTTCTGTGAGTTGATATCTTTCATACAATTTAGAAAAATCTTGGCCTTTATTTCTTCAAATATTATCTTCCATCAGATTTTGAAAAAACTTGGCCTTCATTTTTTTCAAATATTGTTTTGGTTTCATTATCTTTTCCTCTCCATCTGTGATTTCAATTACACATATATTGGGCCTTTTTAGAGTGTCACGTGCATCTCGAGCATTTTTTCCCTAGGTGTCTTCAACTATTTTTTCCCTATGACTTCAGTTTTAATATTGTTCTACTGGCGTGTTCTTAGGCTTGCTACTCCTATATTCTGCTATAGAGGGTAAGCAATTTGACCCATTCAACATGTTTTTAAAATTAGATGTTGCATTTTGCAGTTCTATAAAACTCATTTAATCCTTATTTACAAGCTCTAATTCTTCACTGAAGTTTTTTTTATTCATTTTGGTTTTATTTTTCTCTATTTTCTTTGAAATAGGAATCTCAGTTACTTTGAAGTCTTTTTCCACTAAATCTAACATTAGGGTTATCCCTGAATTTGCTCTTACTGACTTTATAAAGAATTTCTTGGTTGCCAGCAACATTGTTTTTCGCCCCTTTACATATTTGGTGATATGGGAATATATTTCAAATTTATGAAAAATATATTAGAAAAAATCTGGATTATATTATTTTCCTCTGAAGAGTATGAAATTTTCTTTTGCAAAATGTTAAATTTTTGGAGGGGAACTTGCAGCTGTCAAATGTTGCTTTTAGGATTTCTAAAAGTGAATATGATTCAGCTTTACCATTACTCCTACGACAGAACCATCATAACTCCTAGGGCATACTTCTTCCTCCTAGGGCTTAGACTTTCTCAACTACAATCCTAAGATATTTACTAAGAACTCTCCACTTTATCTGGACTTGCACTTTAATTTATTTATAATACTCTCTGCTTCTGAAATTTATGCTCAGTTCTCTGGCCTCCTAGCAAATGTGTTATGCTATGCTTCCCAGAGACTTGCTCTGTGCACGTACAGCTTAGGCATCAGCTAAGGGCCTGAGAGGGATTTTATGCAGATTTTGTAAGTATCTTTATCTGCAGTGTTCTATTCTCTGGTACTATGCTCTCCAAATCCTGGTTGTCAGTCAGTTCCAAATCCCAATCAATGTTTCCGCTTGGCCTCTATTTCCCTAATTTCTTAATGAAGGACTCACTTTTTGGGCTTTCTTCTCAAAAATTGTAACCGTATCTTGGAAGCTTATCAATGCTCCAAAGCATTGTTTCATTTAATTAATTTTTTTTTATTATTTACAGTGGGAAGCCAAGTCTAATCTCAGCTGCCGTATCATGTCCAGGACCAGGTATCATGAAATAAAATTTGAACAGACAGAATGTTCCAACTTTAAAAGTAGATTAATCATTGGTAGGTCTGACTGCATATGGTTCTAACAGGTGAAGGCTCATGGTAAAGAAAAAAGGTTTTTGTGTTTGTTGTTGTGTTTGTTTGTCTGTTTTTTAACATAGTGCAAGATTGCAGTATGTTGCCTAATCTGGTCTGAAACTCCTGGGTTCAAATGATCCTCCGTCCTTGGCATCTCAAAGTGTTGGGATTACAGGTATCAGAGCCACTGCACTCAGCAGAAAAAGCATTTATAAAAAATGAAAAAAAAATTTTCTCTGCATATATAGGAAAATGCAAATTATTTTTCAACCATGCCGCACTTTAAAAAATTATTTTTAAGACTTATTGTTTTTAACACATGTATTTCTTTTTTGAGGGCTATATGTTAATGTTCTTTCTTGTATGTGCCTTTAAAAAGCAAGTTACAGGCTTCTGTAGTTGAAATACAAGAAACTGATTTATGCACCCACTTGAAGTATTAATCATATATTTTAAGATACAGATAGAACATATGAAAAAGAAACAACTGGAAAGAGACTGGACATCAGGAATTAAAAGTGGTCCATGCAAGATAGAATAAAAATGAAGTGAGCCTCGTAACTGCCCCAGCTCACTGCCTTGAGACGGTTTCAGCGCCATAGTACAAGGAGGGTAACCTAAGTGGAATTCAAGAGACTTCTCAAATTAAGGAGACAGAGCTAAGAATCTGGAGAGACAAAAGCAGGTCAAGTTTACAAAAATAGTACTAAAGAGGAAAGAACTGGACAAAGAGAGAAATTCAGAGATCTCATAGGGCCTCTCTTGAGTATTCAGCAGAGTATTGATTAATACACGTGCTTCAACTATCCAAGTTGAGGGAAGTACTACTGAAAGGATCAGAGAAAAAAAAATCCGTGGAACAGACCCAAGACTGGGAATAGTGCCTATTCCACTAGACAAACTGAAAAACAAACAAAACTTCATTCTTCACAGGCTTTGTGTATAGTACTTAGAAAGGTTTGCCTCAATAGTGGAAAACAATTAGACTAGATTGAGCACTGCCCCAGATTCCAAAAAAATTGTAAAGCAAGTCCCAAAAGGATCAAACTATTTCCAAGTAAACTAACTCCATTCCAGAACAAAACATCCATGCAAGTGAGCTAGGAAATGGCTTTCCAAATTGAACCTTGAGATGACTGCAAACTCGTAGAGATTCAGTCAAAAGAGAGCTTTAAGTCATGTTTGGATTTCTGGCCCACAGAAACTGTGGTATAATAAATGACATTTTAAGTCAAGAAATGTTGGTGTAATATTTAACCCAGAAGGAAACTTCCTTAACCTATTAAAGGGTATCTATGAAAGACCTACAGCAAATATATTTAATGGTGGAAGACAATATTTGTTCCCTAAAGATCAGGAATAGAAAGGATGTCTGCTCTCACTACTTTTGTTCAACTTGTACTGTAAGTTCTGGCCAACAAGCTAGCCAGAAAAGGAAAAGAAATAAAAGGCTTCCACATTTTAGGGGAATAATTAAAGCTATCATTATTCATCAACAACATGATCATGTATGTAGAATATCTGACAAACTATTAGGACTAGTGAGTGAGATTAGCAAAGTTGCATATCTCAAAATAAATTTATAAAAAATTACTACATTTCTATATTTTGGAAACAAAAAATGAGAAGTTGGAATAAAAATACCATTCACATTAGCATCAAAATATGAAATATTCAGGGATAAATATGACAAAAAAATTATACACCAAAAAGTACAGGACTGAGGGAGACTGAAGAGAAACTAAATAAAAGAGACCTACTTTCATGGGTTGGCAGGCTCAATATTGTTAAGTTGCAACTTCTCCTGAAATTGATTTATGTATTCAAAACAATTCCAACTAAAATTCCAGTTGTCTATTTGCAAAAATTGATATTGATGTGATTCTAAAATTGATTCTAAATTTCTAAAATTGATATTGATGTAGAAATGTAAAGTACCTTAAAAAAAGAAAAAAGTTTTAGAACTTACACTATGTGCTTTCAAGGCTTGTTAATAAAATACAGAAATCAAGACAGTCTTGCATTGACATAAGTTAATTAAAGAGTTGAATAGACTAGAATAGAGGGCCTGGACATATACTCACAAATATATAGACAATTGATTTTCAACAAAGGTACAAAGATAATTCAGTACAAATATTACTGATAATTACCATTTACTAATTTTTATTTGTTTATTGCCTATCTTCCTTATTTAAATGTAAGCTAATGGAGGGCAAGATCTTGGTCTTATTAACTACCATGTCCCTGTGTCTATAGTAATGTCTAACACTGAATTCAAATACCACCTTTTGTGGCGAAAAGTGCAAATAACTTAGAGCTAGAAGCAGTTCTGGGTTATGCAATATAGTGCAATCTTATTAATCTTATGCACTTTAACTTTTTTGTAATAAAGAAGTTGTTTAGTGGATGCATAGATGGATGAATAGATAGGCAGGCAGAAAGAAATGCTGCAATGCATTATTAGAAACTACAGAAACAATGTGCCTCTGAGAATCTCACTTAAAAAATAAATAAACGTGTGATAAGAAATGGCAATAGAAAGAAGAATCTCTCCTCCTCCTCCTCCTCCTCCTCCTTCTCTTTTTTGACATGGGTTCTTGCTCTGTCACTCAGGCTGGAGTGCAGTGGTACATTCATGGTTCACTGTAGCCTCCACCTCCTGAGCTCAAGTGAGCCTCCTACCTCAGCATCCCAAGTAGCTGAGACCACAGGCATGTGCCACCACACCCAGCTAATTTTTTGAATAGTTGTAGAAACAAAGTCTCACAATGTTGCCAAGGCTGGTCTTGAACTCCTAGACTCTGACAATCCTCCCACCTTGGCCTCCCAAATCACCGAGATTATAGGTGTTAGCTACCACACCTGTCCCAGAACCTCATTTTTTATGGTAATTATAATAGCTATTATTTATGGGGTACTAAATGTATGCAGGAGATTATGCTAAATTCTTTATGCACCTTCTCTCATTTACTAATCCTCAGCAAAAATGTACTATGCTGGTTATTAAACTTGTTCCCATTTTACACATGAGGAGACTGATGCACAGAGGTGAAATAAATCTTCACAGTCATATGCCCCTTAAACTGTAGAGAAAGGACTTGAACTAAGTTTGCCTTACAACAAAGACTGTAGGACTCTCAAATATTACATACTGCCTGAGAATGACATCTGACAGTCTTCAAGAAATTCATCCCAGGAAATGCTTTGCATTTTCTTACTTGTTAAGTGAATGTACTCTGTCTGAAAAAAAAAATATTGAAAGTGAGCAAAGTTACTCAGAAAAGTTACTGAAAACAATAATATCTAGAGTGGAGTAATACAAGTTGAAAACCAAAAAGTCATTCAAAACTTTTCTCTTTCCTCACTTCAGTAATTAAAGAAACCAGATAAGGTATTTTCATTGAATTTATCTTTGTCTTCACTTTTTCATCCTTTTCCTCCTGCTGCCACTCCCCTATTTTCTCTTATTCCTCCTTTTTTTCCCTTCTTTCCCCTCCTCTTAACTCCCTTTCATTCTTGGCTCCTCTAAACATCCTTTTCTGTTTTTGCCTTTTCCAAGACCATACGCATTCCCCTGGTCTTCAGTACCAACTCTACTATGAGCAGTCTCCATCTGTTATAGACTAAATGTTTGTGTGCCTCCAAAATTCACATGCTGAAGCCCTATCCCCCAGGGTGATGGTATTAGGAGATAGTGCCTTTGGGAGATGATTAAGGCAAGAGAGCAGAGCCTTCCTTAATGGAATTGGTGCTTTTGTGAAAGAGGCCATAGAAAACTTGTTTGCCCTTTCTGCCAACTGAGGATGATGAAAAGATGGTGGCCTCTGGACCAGGAAGTGGGCCCACACCAGACACTAAATTTTCTGGCACCTTGATCTTGGATATCTCAGCCTCCAGAACTGTGAGAAATAAATTTCTGTTTTGTTAAACCATCCAGTCATGGTATTTTTGTTATAGCAGCCATAACAGCATCTCCTTCATGTTCTCTCCAGTGGTCTACAAAGTCTACCACGATTCCACTGCACCCTCAAATAAGCTAGGCATATTACCCCCATCACTCTATATTCGGTGCTTTAAAGCCCCGGTCTATATAGGCCTTGTGATTTTCCTCATGTTTAGGCTGTAAAATCCTGAACTAATTATTTACTATGCACCTCCATCTGCCATCAAACTTAAGTCATATTCATCCAGGAAACCTGCATTGAAGAAATAATTGCACTGTAAGCCCTATATCAGCTGTTTCTAGAGTGAGGCAGAGCTCCTAAAATCTGCATAATAGCACATTCGGCTGAAACCCGGATACCTGGGATTTTAGTCCTAGATCTAGTTTTGCGATGATGACAAGTAACATAACTACTTCCCTCTCAGCTGAGTGTTGGGCATCAAGAGAATGATAAAGTCACATATTCTTATCACAGCAGGAATTATTCTCTGCTTTTAAGGTTCTATGTGATTAGATTAGGCTCTCCTGGATAATGCAGGATAACTTCTCATTTCATTTAAACACATCTGCAAAGTCTCCTTTGCAATGTAAGGTAACATATTTACATGTTCCAGGGATTAGAATGTGGCCATATTTGGGGGAACATTATTCCACCACAAGACTGTTAAAGCTAATGTTTGTATTAGGGCGGAAATCTAGTTATTTCTAAGAATCTCCCCAAAATATAAATGCAAATACCGCCTGTCTGTTTTATTTATTTATTTTTTCTGCCTTTGCTGTCTTCAAAAAAGAAACTTAGAACTGTTACTGGCCAAACAGACTTGAAAGCCAACATTGCAGAAAATACTATGGGTGAATGAAGAGAATGAAACAGGAGATCAGAAAAATAAACCATCATACTGAATGGGCAGAAACTGGAAGCATTCCCTTTGAAAACTGGCACAAGACAGGGATGCCCTCTCTCACCACTCCTATTCAACATAGTGTTGGAAGTTCTGGCCAGGGCAATCAGGCAGAAGAAAGAAATAAAGTGTATTCAATTAGGAAAAGAGGAAGTCAAATTGTCCCTGTTTGCAGATGACATGATTATATATTTAGAAACCCCATCAGATCAGCCCAAAATCTCCTTAAGCTGATAGGCAAATTCAGCAAAGTCTCAGGATACAAAATCAATGTGCAGAAATCACAAGCATTCTTATACACCAATAACAGACAGAGACCCAAATCATGAGTGAACTCCCATTCACAACTGCTTCAAAGAGAATAAAATACCCAGGAATCCAACTTACAAGGGATGTGAAGGACCTCTTCAAGGAGAACTACAAACCACTGCTCAACAAAATAAAAGAGGATACAAACAAATGGAAGAACATTCCATGCTCATGGGTTGGAAGAATCAATATCGTGAAAATGGCCATACTGCCCAAGGTGATTTATAGATTCAATGCCATCCCCATCAAGCTACCAATGACTTTCTTCACAGAATTGGAAAAAACTACTTTAAAGTTCATATGGAACCAAAAAAGAGCCCACATAGCCAAGACAATCCTGAGCCAAAAGAACAAATTTGGAGGCATCATGCTATCTGACTTCAAACTATACTACAAGGCTACAGTAACCAAAACAGCATGGTACTGGTACCAAAACAGAGATACAGACCAATGGAACAGAACAGAGCCGTCACAAATAATACCACACATGTACAACCACCTGATCTTTGACAAACCTGACAAAAACAAGAAATGGGGAAAGGATTCCCTATTTAATAAATGGTGCTGGGAAAACTGGCTAGCCATATGTAGAAAGCTGAAACTGGACCCCTTCTTTATACCTTATACAAAAATTAACTCAAGATGGATTAAAGACTTAAATGTTAGACCTAAAACCATAAAAACCCTAGAAGAAAACCTAGGCAATACCATTCAGGATATAGGCATGGGCAGGAACTTCATGTTTAAAACACCAAGAGCAATGGTGACAAAAGCCAAAATTAACAAATGGGATCTAATTAAACTAAAGAGCTTCTGCACAGCAAAAGAAACTACTATCAGAGTGAACAGGCAATCTACAGAATGGGAGAAAATTGTTACAATCTGCTCATCTGACAAAGGGCTAATATCCACAATCTACAAACAACTCAAACAAATTTACAAGAAAAAAAAACCCATCAACAAGTGGGCGAAGGATATGAACAGACACTTCTCAAAAAAGACACTTATGCAGCCAACAGACACATGATAAAATGCTCATCATCACTGGCCAACAGACAAATTCAAATCAAAACCACAATGAGATACCATCTCACACCAGTTAGAATGGCCATCATTAAAAAGTCGGAAACAACAAGTGCTGGAGAGGATGTGGAGAAATAGGAACATTTTTACACTGTTGGTTGGACTGTAAAACAGTTCAACCATTGTGGAAGACAGTGTGGCAATTCCTCAAGGATCTAGAACTCGAAATACCATTTGACCCAGCCATCCCATTACTGGGTATATACCCAAAGGATTATAAATCATGCTGCTATAAAGACACATGCACATGTATGTTTATTGCAGCACTATTCACAATAGCAAAGACTTGGAACCAACCCAAATGTCCATCAATGATAGACTGGATTAAGAAAATGTGGCACATATACACCATGGAATACTATGCAGCCATAAAAAAGGATGAGTTCATGTCCTTTGTAGGGACATGGATGAAGCTGGAAACCATCGTTCTCAGCAAACTATCACAAGAACAAAAAACCAAACACCGCATGTTCTCACTCATAGGTGGGAATTGAACAATGAGAACACTTGGACACAGAAAGGGGAACATCACACACCAGGGCCTGTTGTGGGGTGGGGGGAGGGGGGAGGGAAAGCATTAGGAGATATACCTAATGTAAATGACGAGTTAATGGGTGCAGCACACCAACATGGCACATGTATACATATGTAACAAACCTGTATGTTGTGCACATGTACCCTAGAACTTAAAGTACAATAAAAAAGAAAAAGAAAAAAGAAAAAGAAACCATCAATATAAGCATACTATGCATCTTAATTTTTTCTTTGAATAAATACATTTGTATCCTTCAAAAAATTTTTAAACGGTATGTAATAAGAATATTCCCACATCTTCTCCCCCAATAACATGGCTGTTAGGTTCCTATACATCTGTCCACAGTTCATTCTTGCATGTATAGCAAATGTGAATGCATATCCCTATCTTTCACTCTTCACTACCAAGAAAGAAGAGAGCATTCTACATGCAACTCTACTCCATATAGTATTAAGTAAAAAATCAATCCCAGGGAACTTTTTATATCAGAACACAGGGTGTTTTTTTCCTCCATTCCTCATTCCAAAAACATTCTACTCTATTTAATAGATGTACCATAAATCTCATGGCCATTTGATGTGATTACACACCATTTATAGAATAGTCTCGTCTATACTGATTTGTAATGATTTCCTTTATGTTTAATTCCAATATGCATTTAGGCTTATTTATGTCCTATGAACTGTTTATTCATTTCCCATTCCACAGATTTTTAATTAGTGAGACTAAGATATGTTTTAGGCCGGGCGCGGTGGCTCACGTCTGTAATCCCAGCGCTTTGGGAGGCGAGGTGGGCGGATCACAAGGTCAGGAGATAGAGATCATCCTGGCTAACACGGTGAAACCCTGTCTCTACAAAAAAAAAAAAAAAATACAAAAAATTAGTCGGGCGTGGCGGCGTGCGCCTGTAGTCCCAGCTACTCGGGAGACTGAGGCAGGAGAATGGCTTGAACCTGGGAGGTGGAGCTTGCAGTGAGCCGAGATCGCGGCACTGCACTCCAGCCTGGGCGACAGAGCAAGACTCCATCTCAAAAAAAAAAAAAAAAAAAAGAAAAAAATAAAGAAAAAAAGATATGTTTTAACGTCTGGTAGCCCTTAACTTTTCTCATTACTCTTCTTGTTCAGCTATTTCTTTTATTTCTTATTTGCTTATTTTTCTTTACAAAGTTTTATGGCAACTTGTCTTCTTTACAAACACCTATTGGCATTTCTATTTATATCCATAAAATGTATGAATTTACATAGGGAGAACTGATACCTTTATGTTGTCTTCCTATCCAATAATATAGTATAATTTTCTACTTATGTAGTTTCTTTTCATACTGGGTTTCTTAAATGATATACGTGGGCTATTAAAGAAAAGAGGCAAAGTGTTATTGAGTACTATTGGGCATTCATAGACAGTGTGGGAGAGGTACTTAAAAGAGCAAACTGCTAGCTGTAAGCATATGGTTTACTACATGCTTAAAACTAACAAGAAAACAACAACAACAACAACAACAAAAACCCTTATCCCGGACAGGGACAGTAAACTAGCTGGGAAGGGTAGCAGTAAACTAGCTTGGTTCACTGATATAGTGAACCACACACACTTAGACACACACTGAAATATACACTCTCTTACTCTGCCTAGGAAAAGTGACACAAAGGTCCTCTGACCAAGTGCCCCTTTCCTGAGTTTTCCTTAGTACACAAAACAACCTGGGTTTTGTGTCCTAAGAGCCTTTTTAAAGTAATAAATCAAATCTTCTGAAACCCCAGGGTATTAAAACCATTGATGAGCCCCCTGAATGAATAATTGTGAACTCATTGGATGCTTGTGCTTAAAGGACCTCTCCCCCTTCTCTCTCTCTCACCTCCTCTCTGTACCAAGCTAGCTCTTGCTCTGTCTTGAGGTATCAGTTTCCCTGAGACTGGTTTAGATGCACCAATGTTTGCTTCCATAATACCCTTAGCTCTGCTACCATCATATTTACTAAACCTTATTGGAAGATTTCAGTGAGTTTTGTTTTTATGTTCTCTTCAGCAACAACCACTGTTCCTTGGGAGATGCTCATTAAAGGAACAGTAAGTGAATCAATGAATGATTCTAGAATAGGAATATTCTCTATATCAAGTTTTGCAAAAGTTAGTGTTATTTTCATTTCTCAAAGTTATAAGCCCAAAGAACACAAAAATTCCTATCTCACTGTAATAGAGATAATTGCAAAGAAAGATTGAAAGGTAAACATTTCAATGAATGGTCACAGTCTTGAGTGAGCACCATTTCATTATCTGATTGAAGAATTTGGCACTTGCATACTTTCCTTACCTAAAATTACCCATCACTTAATTATTTATTAAGAAAATAGCATGTTAAGCATGTTAAGTGATGTAGAATAAAAGAAAGCTAAGGTATATGTTTTGCCTCCTGTGCCCATCCATCTAAAGAGAAAGGTAATGTATGTATTGACAATACAAAGATAGAATTTAAGTACCAGCTGACTGAGATTGCCAGAAAAGACAATGGTGATGTTAACTGTTGACTGGGTTGGTGAGGGAAAGCCTTCAAAGTAGGAAAATGTTGAGTAGCCTTGTTAGATTAAAGAACAGAAGGCCAGATGAATATGGGAGTTGCCATGACTGACTTTCTTTATTGATCTGGGGACCTGTGTGGAAAAAGTAATAAATCTACATCTCAATTCTACTTTTTATATTTACCAATGAATAAATAGAAATTTAATGCTAGAATAAATAATGCCTCAGATATCTCCTATTTCCTGTCCTTAGGAATATCACAATGGATTTTACACAACTACCTACTGCTTCTAACATTAAAAGTGATTGCAAAGTCTTGAAGAACTTACAGGCCTGCTTGTTCCATATAAATATATGAAATAACTATTTCTTAAGAGATAACCAGGTAACTCAAGCAATATTTTTTCTCTACACATACGCACAACATCACTCTTCACTTGTGTAAGCAAATAAATTATAATCTCGACTATAGTATTGTTTTTCAGCAATTTAATTTTTTCTGAATATAGCTTTTATTCTATTATAATGCTTGAATGACTCACATGCAGTGTTTCCAATCCACTTTTCCTGGCTTGTGAAACTTTTTAACAAAATGTTAGCATTTGCAAGCACCAGATGTTTTGACATAAGGAGAAGCAATATGTAAATTTTAATCCATGCTAGGAACAATAGCCTGCAGGCACCTTTTTCTTATTACGTGAATCATATACTTAACCACAATGTGGTCGAGCCTATCAAAATCATCACCACCTCAAATGTAATACTTTTGTCTTATGGTTGCCAATTAATGAAACTGATACATATTTAACATGATAGGCATCCATTACTTAACCAATAAGCCTTATTGTGTTTTACTACTTCACCACCATATAGCTAGAACTCTGCAGGTGACAGTAACAACTTTTTAGGGGGTTTTAATCTTCCTTTTGGTGGTCAGTAAAATCAATGCTTGTATTAGATCTTAATGTTTTATAGCTGCAAATATTATTTTACTAAAAATATTAAAACCTATTACAATTTTTTTCATCTTTTCTACCTTTTAACTCAACTCACAGTAAGGGGTATGATGTATGATGTGTGTGTGTGTGTGTGTTTCTAATAGGAAAGATTTGGAGATAGCTTCAGTGTTTGCTACATGTATTTTCCAATAAAGAATAACATGTTCTCTTTAGCTTAAGGATTTTTCTAGGGCCAAAAAAAAGAATAACAAAGAAGAACACATTCTTATACGCAGTCTTTTCTAATACTGAAGAATTACAAAACTTTTTAAATAAGCTCCCACATGGACACACATATGTATGCCCAAACACACCATAGATGTACCTACACATACAATAAACAATCAAGTATCAAAACCATTCAGTCGTCCATATTTTCAGCCTATATACTGTTTAAGAAAAGTCATCCTGACTTATTTTTACCTGTATTAGATTATTCTTTCTATACAAAGATTATTATAATGGTCAGTATTTTGGGCACTGATAATACTTTAAGAAAAATATTCATATGATATTACTTTTTTTTTAAAGCAAAGAACCTATATTTGAACACAGAATACCACCCTTTATGGTTAACTCTGAGCAGTCCTGTTTTAGTATTTTAAAATAAAGTATGGAGGGAAAAATTCATAAACATGGTATTAAATATTAGAAAGTCTTAACACAACTGAAATCCTTATTAATTTCATTATCAAAGGATAGGTCTAGTCAATACCAATTAGCAGCTTTAAGATGTTTTACATATTAAAATACAGTATTCTATTTATCCTAGATTGTCTGGGGACCATCTAGTATATTAAAAGGTTTTGCAGAGTTTCTTAGTGATTTCACTGCTACCATCATGCCTGTTAGCAATTTAGCAACATTCTGATAAATATTTTCCATAAATCAAAGCCATAACAGCATGGTGAAGCAGATGGCAGGAGACCATATTAAAGAATGTAACAATTACTTTCATTAATAGGGAAATATTGAATCATCATTTTCAGCATGGACTATGTAGTGAGTAGTTGTCAGCTGTGATGTCTGGTGACTGTTTTAAATACCCTTTCAAATGATTAACCCACATTCTCTGTTTTCCAGTGCAGTCTATATACAAAGGCAGAACAAAAATTGTAAAACATTGCATAATTATAGTCTTTCATTTAATATATGCAAAGAAAATATTGGTACATTTTAAGGTATTTTTACAAAGATTCATGTATGTATTAAAGTACACCAAAGTTCTCCATTTTCTTAGAAAATAAGACACATTACTTTGTTGTTAAAAATGAAAAATAGCAATAATTACAAATTCTACAGTCTTATTATATTAACAATGTTTTCTTGATCTAACCAATGTTAGATTAAAATTATAGGAATGTTACTTCAGCTATTTGTATATGTAAAACACTATTAAAGTCAAAGATTTTTAACTACATTATAATTATTAAGATTAAATAGCAGAATCAATTTTAGCCTTGTATGCCATAAGCAACTGCTATGCTGTTAGATAAGATTCTTGAATTTAGTTTGCTTTTAAAATTCAGTATCATATTTAAAGAACAATATGTAACTTCTTGATTACGTATAATTCTTTCAGCAAAATCAGTCTCTTCTTTTATTTGTATATTTTGTTTGCTACATAAACTACCAGCTTTAACACAAAAACAAAATTTATTTCTGTGGAAAAAAATACAGTTGAAAATATAGAATTTTTGCAATAAAACAGTAGTGCAGGGATAAAAGAGGTAGTATTACAAACACAAAAGTCTTTACTGTTATTCTTTATGCCTGTTGGATCATGTAAGAAAAAGACATTTTACAGAGAATTTCATCAGTAGAAAACACAATAGAAATCATCTGATTATGCAGAAATACACATAAAAATCCCTTTACAAGCAGATAAAAAGTTCCCTTTTATGTATAAAGCAGTAGACAATAGTATTTCATCATTAAGTTGGTTGAATCCTGGGGGATATATTTTTTAATCAAAATAGCTGTTTTCGGATAATCTCCTATACATTCAAATTCTCTATGGACCTCAGAGGGAAAATGTAGCACTGAAAATTTTAAGAAAAGCTATTTTTTCTGCTCTTGGATTGTTTCCTTGTTTTCAAATTAAAATTCATACAAACAATACAATATTGGAACATCAATGCACTATGGTTACAGGAGGCTCATGTAACATATGAGATCAGCAACACTCGAAATGTATTTTGTATTTATTAGGCAAATGTAATGAAATCTCTGTATATATGTATACTAAGTCAAACTGACGTACTTATCAACATATGGGGCACTGGAGGGATAAATGATGTAATTCCATGTAGCACATAGAGACTATGCCATTATCAACACTGAAACAAAATTCAATCCTTCAGGTGTCTTTAAGAAACCCAGATGGTTGATCTTGCACTGATAACACAGTGAAATAATTGATTCCAGTTTTATTCCACATCTTACATATCAGATGGTCAGTAAATACCAAAAATGTTTGAATAGGGTCAAAGACATTGTAAAAAAAAATTGAAACACTTAGTTGTGCCATTTATTTATTTGAATGTTTAAATTCCACAATATCCAAACAGGAAAAAACCGTTTTCATGATACCTTGAAGTATAAGAAAATTCCTATATGACTCAGTTTTTCAAAATAAAATAAAAATATATTCCTTTTAAAATGGTGAAATCTAACTATCCTCATAACATTATGGTAAATGAGCCCACCAAATCAAGACATTCTTTGTATCTATTTTTTTAAGTAAGAGCTATTAAATATTTGATTTACAGTCATGTAGGTGGGAAAAAAATGAGTTGAAAAAGGAAGAGGAAGGCTATTTCTCAATGTCCCCAGCTCATCTGGCTATTTATTATTTAGAGCTTTTTTAAAACCTATATAAAGAAAGCCATGGTCACTGATATGCCTATAAACTGAGAAAATACCATCTGTACATATATTCTCCATTTGATATAGGAAAAATTCAAGAAGAAAAGGCACTAAAGAAAAAAATTGTAAAGAGCTGTATCTACTCACAGGAGGTCATCATTATTTTAAGATAATTGGAAGTTGGAAAGGGCTGTTTAATGTGAATCCATGAAAAAGCAGCCAACATTTAATAATATAAAAAATGATTGGATGGGATATTTTGTTGAAAAAAGAATGAAAAACAATGAAATTATTGTGTCTTACTTTAAAGGAAGTTTTATTATAATTGTAATTATGAATTAAATCTTTAAATGAAAACGGATAATTGTATACTATGTATTAATAGTCCCATTATAGTTGATGCTTTTTGTGACAGTATTATTTGATAAACAATATGCCTCTTTTACTGTTATGAAAAATCTCATTTCTGCAAAAAATATTCTAGCCATTCATAAATTTTTCTAGGGGTCTATCTTGTTTCTTAGATACTCAAATAATTTGCTTTTAAATTCACATTATTTTTGTTTGGAAATTTATTTGCATCATTTCAAAATGTTATGGTCAGATGTTTATAACACTCAGTAATTATAGTGAAACTGACCCATATATAATAAATAGAAGGCATAGTTTGCTGAGTGGGGAGGACATGTTTGAAAAACGACTACTTTATAAATGAACAACTTTTTTAGTGAATAATCTAAATTTTGGTACACTATTACTTTCCTATGCAACCTCATCATTATTAGGATTGGGATAATTATATTTAGATAAGTAGGGGTCCCCCCATTGTTATACATGACATTAACTGCACACCTAAGAGACCTGATTCAGGAATTTTTTACTTGGGATCCAAGAAAACATTCAGGAGATCCCTAAGATCTCTGAATGCATGTGAATTATTGTCCATATAAACAGTTCTATACTTTTCTAGGGAGAGGGTCTATAACTCACTAGATTCTCAAGGGATCTGCCTTAAAAAGGTAAGAACTACCATCTAATTAATTTTTAATCTATTTCAGTTGACTGGGACACAGCACAACTCTTTACTCTCTTTAAAAATTCATTACCCATTTTACAGTTCCCTGACATCTCATAATCTGAATGTAGCAGCAAATATCAGTTCCCTCTCCATATCTCTTGTGTCCAGGCTCTATCATCCTGTGCCAAGTCCTTATCTCAGCCAAGATGGTGAAGGATAGGTTTCAGGGCCCAGTAGTTGTACCTTAACAGAATGGAAAATAATGACTGAGTAATGACATAATCGGTGCAAGTCTACTCAAAATATGAAGAAATGAGAAGAGTAGATAAAATGAGAACCAAAGCCAGTCTCTATCTAATAAACTGGTGTGTTTTCCATGAACTCCAAAATATATTCCTTATCTATAATTTTTAACATTTAATCAAATTATCAACTCAGATAATGAAGTGGAATTTTGTTATAAAATTAAAAGTATGTAATATCTTCTTGAAAATTATTGAGAAGATATATCTAATAGCTGTTTCACATGGCATATTTCAGATGAATTAATCTATCAGGCTTTAATGACTGTACCCAGAAGTTAGTAATTATTTTTCCATGTCAAACAATAAAATTATTTTAATTCTCCAAAATCTGAGCAAATGATATAAGCTAATCCTGAGATAATTATTATACCATAAGGATTTACTATTTTTCTACTTTTATTAGCATTAGGGTCTCACATTTTATAGTGACATATTTTCCATGTGAGAAGTAACTAAAAGATCCTTTCGAAATTTATCCCAAAGCTTAATATTCATGAAAGATTACATCTCACTCATTAGTAATACATATTTTAGTTTTTAGCATCTCCCCTGCTACTAAAAATATTTGTTTCTATTATATTAATACTATATTATTTCACCATAGTTTTTAAGGGCCTTCACAACCTGTCGTCAGTCTTATACTTCAGATCTCCCCAACGGACATCTTCTAGGACATCCAGATCTTTCTAATGAAAGTCCTATAAAGATACTTCCCCTATTATTCTCACTTTTATCATTTGGTTGATACTATGCCTTTATATGCCCTCACTTTCACTCAATTAATGCCTTTCAAAGAGAAGTCAAATTCTGCTGTTCCCATAAACTTTGTCATTCATTTTCATTTTCTTTGACCTTCTGTATTTACAGCTTATGCTTAGATTTTTTATTCTATATGTCTTCTATCTTTTGTTTTTGTTTTCATGCATTCTCATTAACTACCTTAGGAGTAAGACCGTATCTTTTTCAACTCTTCTACATTTTCTCAGGACTCACTGCAGTTCTGAGTATGCCTCCATGAATACTCATTGATCAGATGATCACTCTTGGAGGTCCAGCACAGAGCAACGTGCTTGGTAACTTAATTTCCTAACCTAAGACAAGCGCAAGAGATAAAAATCTAAATGAAGCATCATAGTTATAAGTGCTTACAATAAATGCTAACAGTGCAACCAAAGATCATAGGACACTCTAAGTGCTTATAGAAATAGAACCGTACGTTTCTCTCAGAACTGAAAATAATAAGAAATAGTTTCTGCTTTAATAACTGTTTTGTCAATTGGCAATTCAATTTTTAATATTTTATCCATTTGGAGAAAAACCAAATCAACAACGAATTGATTTCTGTCCAATACTGATAAAAAGTTTTAAGTCTTGAAAACTGTCCTTTTAGGGGGACTTTTTAATATTTTATTTACTAAAATTGATGATCTGACATCTCTTCTTAATAAGAAAAGAGAATTTGGAATGTGATTCTGATGCAGTCAGAAGAATGAAGAAAACAAAAGAACATATACTACCTGAATTATGTGCATACGTGTAGGTGTATGTTTGTGTGAAGGGATACAATTCTGGTCCATATTCCTGAGGAAAATATTCGATATGTTCCTTTTCCTGAACAGAGACTGGAGATATAAATATGCATGGATGCTTTTAGAATTAGTGTAATTGAACCAACTACAATAAAATGAGGATCTAATTTTAGTAACCAATGTTTTTATAAGTTATCCATATTTTATTGTGGAAAATTCTCACATTTATTGTAGATTTGCCTTTCAACCACAAGTGACAGATAATCTATTATACATTTATTTCTCCTATAAAGTTTGAACTTTAGACATGTCTACTAGACAATGGAGAAAGGCAATGACCACCAGATATGTTATCTTGATTCCTGAAGACTGATGTGAAAGTTGAAGAGAAGATGGAAATGAGTAACTAAGAGACTGTTTGTATATTTCAGTCATTTAACACTTTGCAGTCATTAGTTCCAGTAGTACACCACCAAGTTGCTGCTTTTAAAACATCAATAAAGAGCTATTTCTTATGCTGTACCTCTTTCCAGGAAAACAGAATTTAAGTGGATTTGGAGTCCATAGTCAAAGAAGAAAACACCTTTTTTTACCCTCAATAATTCATTAACACTATGATTTTTCTTCCTGCGAATTCTTCTGTTGCTTCTATCAGTTTTTCATGAACAACACATTCCTTTAAGAAAAAAATAAGCCAAAGCAACATATGAAACACAGAGCATAATTGCATAGCACCAGCATAGAATTGCTTTCCAGTTGATGAATTGGGTCTGTTTATTTCTTATAATTCATCACCATCATCTGAGCTAAAGCTACTTCTCCTACTGCTTTCTTTGGAAACTGCAGGGGAAGTGGCAGATAGCAGAGGATCTGTTCCAAATGGAGAGATTGTGTCATCCAATAGCATGCCATCCAATCTTTGTTCCTCTTTCAATGCGGCACTAAATGATAAATCTGTGAAGTATGACAAAGGATCAGAAAAGGCTACAGCTTGATCACAGAGCTCAGGGCTTGGCCCCTGAGACACAGTCAGTTGTTGGCAATAGTCTACTGAATTCTGCTCAGGATGGCTCTGCTGTTTGGTGACATGAGCACCTAAATCAACCGTGCCAAGCGAAGCCAGGGTTGGCAGACCATGAGTACGAGCCTGAATTTCTAGTTCCTGTAATTTCAAACGAGAATCATTAAATAATGTCTTTGAAATTGGATTTCACACTAGAGAATAAGCCAGACATAGAATCAAAATATTAACAAGCATTTAAAATGAAGAGTAATACAAATTATGAATAATCTTTGCAAATAATGAAATTGATACATTTCTGATGCATGAAAAATAACTCTGAGAAAATTACTCAGATTTTTTTTTAAGTTTGGTCTCATTGTTCTACAAAGGTTATGACTGATGATGGTTCCATAGTGGCTCAGACTACAATACAGCCATTTGGAGATAGCAGAAAGTCATCTATTTATTCTTCCTCATTAATTTCTCACCATAAATGCAGGATCTTTTCATGGAAACAGTAAATGTTTTACCTGGTGCTAAGCATACTCACATTTTTAAAAAATCTTGAGAGTTATAAAAGCCCATGTTTTGATATTTTGGATTATATGAACAGATGAGAAGTGACTTAATACACACTGGCACAACATGCTTTGAGGCAATGAAATCCATAGCAATGTTGGAAAGAAACGAAAGAAGGAGGGGAGAATTTAATGTCCAATATAATCTAGATAAACAAATGTTCTACTTAGTATTATTATTTGATTAGGATAATAATGTGTGCATTTATGAAATGAGTTATATTTTATGCATTTTGTAATTTGTTGTCATTATATATGTGTATATATATACGCACACACATACACACATATATGCACATATATGTGTATATACATGTATACATTTTCAGCTATCTCGATCCTGGATTTCTAGTCAAAACCTAATTGAAACAACCCAATTCACGAACTTCTAAAAAGCAGTAAAATTATCCTTCAAAAGAAAAAATAATTGTTAATAAGAGAAAAAATAAATGAGACCAATGAAGAAAACTGATGACAGTCGAGTCATATGTAAGCTATGTGGCTCATGGCAACATTCTTATAAAAACCTGAATCCGAAGTAGAAGTCGCCTGTTAGCCTGCTCTAATTTCTTCTGTCTGTGTTCTAATTCTCTGGCTCTCTGTTGTTCTTTTTGTAGCCACTTGATGTACTCCACTGATGCTTTTAGAATGGTTCCTTTGTTCCAGCGCATATCACTATAGAACGGAGAGATAACCTTTTCACAATTGTGCATGTCAGCAGAATTCATAAGAACTTACAAAATCTTTTACATTAATATGAAATAATGATTTACATGACTATTATTCACTCTTAGATATTATTGCTTCTGAATAGAAATTTTAATAGAATAGTTAAGAAGCCCTTATATAGTAAAATTAATCCCAGAATGAAAATAAGTGTCAAAAGAAAGTAATAAAGTGACTTTTTGTGGGAGAGCTAAATGCAATATCATGATTCTACCATTACAGTTTTTATATTTTTAGTGAAAATTGCTTTTATTATTAACTCCAAGATTAAAATCTATGTGCAGTATTTCTGCATTAATGAACTAGGAAATGTACATTACTGAGGACTTAAGCCTAAATTTTTTAAGATCATTCCAAATGTAGCAATCTTTTAACCTACTTTCTAATAAGGTTGCTTTTATGTTTCTAAGAAAAAAATAAAGTCCCTCCTGAATGGTGATCCTGAGTGACTGTGAAACAAATCAGACTCTGGCAACATCACTTTACGTAATAGAGCAAACTTTCTAAAACCATTCAGCCATTTTTTTTCTGTACGAATATCATCAAAACTTTTTAAAAGCTTGATGTGAATAGCTATTTTTAAATACATTTAAGATAAGTAAATATAATTAAACATTACTGGATAACTTTTTAGGCTATAGCATAGAAGAAGTCATTTCATTAAAACTTACTTTTAAGATAGGAGAAATTAAAGATATGAAATTGTGGAAGAGGCTACTGATTTTGATATCTGAAAATATACATTAATGAATGTAATACTGCATGAGGACTAATAATATGTTTGGAGAATGAGTCCAAACTAATTGCTAAATGTTAATCAGAGTTGTTGGAAAACCTGGATGCATTTTTGAATTTAGATTCACAAGATGTTTTTAATATAGCATAAAGTACACAGGTAGGGAAATATAACATTTTTCTACATATATTTTTGGTGATTTGACAATGCCATTAGCAGTAAAATATTAAAAGAAGAGACATTTTTCTACCAGCAGGTGAAAATGCTTACTGGAGCCTGGATAAGAGCTCTGTTCTACTGCAATGCACCAAAACATTGTCAATGGACATCGCAAGTTTGAAAATGCTTTGTCATTTCTTTAAGGCTATAATGGCTGTTGGTCTCATTCCACTCACAGAGGGTGAGGGGAATGGGTGGGAGGGTTGTGGTGGGAAGGGTGGGGAGAGACAGTCTATTTTTGGTGCTAAACCAAGTATCTGTAACTGAAACATGTAATGGACTCTGAACTAAAATTTAAGTAGTAGCAAAAGCCTTATGGACCTTTATTTTGTGTCATTTTTTCTCATGGAAAGAAAAACTTGAGGACAGAGAAATAGATTTTAAAAAAAAGATAACCCTAGCTAACTCTGAAGTTTAAAGTACTATCAGTTCAAAAAGAAGCTTTCAAAATGGTAGTAGAGAAGACACAATGAGCCTCCCTTCAATTTGTATCTGATGTCACTTACAATAATTTTTTTAAGTTCCTCTATTTTAAAGAAATTTTAATGTATGAGGTTCTTTCTTTTTTTATTATTTTTTATATTTACTAAAGAGACTTTTGCCTCTCTCCCAAAACAATGTCAGCAAAGTAGGCATTACAAATATTATATAAGGTGGTACCATATAAACACAGACACACCAATAAAGGCATGGCTAAAGAATGAATGTTGATAGTTGATGCTGGCCTTTCATTTTCTGCACAACAATTTTTTAAGATCTTAAAATTTTGGTGGATTAAAAGCCTGAATGCATTTACAGTCAGAGCAGATAATACAAATGTATAAATTAGAGTAAGGAGTGCTGCCAGGCAAAACTATGGAAAATGTACAATCTGTTGTTATCTTAGGAGTGTACAACCACTTAAAAGCATTAAAAAATAATTAAAAAAAGATTTTAAAAAGAAAGAAAATAATACTATGACAGGTTTGAATTTTTTTTTTTTCTTCAACATTTTGTGACTCCTGACTTAGAAAGCTTTGTCAGGTCTCATATTCTACGCCAACTATCATTCTTACACAGAAGCAGGAGGAATTTGGTTGTAGAGGGGAGGAAAGATAAAGTTAAAAAACTTCAAACTATTTAGAAAACATTTTACAGTGCAAAAACAAGAGCAATAGAGTAATTAATGATCTAATAATACTTTTAACTTTCTACTCATGTAAGTTTTGTAAACATGGCTCACAAAAACACATATGGACAAAAGCGTTTCCAAGAAAGCTAAGGAGGACAACTACTACATATTGTAGAAGCTCTTCACTCTTTCTCTTTGATTGTTATTTTTGTTTGGGTTTTGTTTTTTTAACACCGGTTAAGAGATTGTCATTGCCTGGTCGTGTTTTTTTCATGTAATTTTCTCAACCTATATGTCTCAATGACAGCTGTTCTCTATATTACTTTTCCTTCTGACCTCACCATTTTGACTGCAAATAAATAGAACTTTCTGAATGTTTTGATACATAAAAATAAAAACTTCATAGAATTCAAAGTGTCTTCAGGTATTAGTTTTTATTTCCTAAGCCAACTCCAAAATATATTCCAATCATGAGCTGGGAAGGTACTCAAAGGCCAACCATGCCACAGTTGCTGCTATTTGCCCAAGAGTATATGGTGTTTAGGAGATAAGCCCCGGGTTTCCTCACTCAATGCAGTACTCTTTCTGCCAACCTGTGGCTTTCCCACCTTTCAAATGCATCTGTTATAAGAAATACGTTTTATATAGTGACTTGGCACACTCTTAGTAAATAAAACTGTGACAAATATTTCACAGGGCTTTCCTATTCTCTTTACATGTAATACTCTCATATTTTCAATGCTATTCTTCCTTTTTTGTTTAAAATGCTGCATTTGTCTCATTTGAGTGATTCCATGACTCGTTAATAGGTATGGCACATAATCTGAAATATCTCATACTAGATAATTGTATAGTCTGATGTACTTTTTATTTTTTAAAAACTGTTCTTAGTCATTTTAGTGGTTGTAGTCACCTTTCAACAAGTTATTCAAAAATTTGCTAAACTCAGACTAAAATCTTGTATGGTCTTTTTTTTTTTCAGATCCACTGTTTGTTAATTTCCTCATCATCATAACATAATAATGTCATTTCTTCTTTTATTTACTCACCCTCAAAGTAAATTTGCCTACTCTATGCTACCCTTCCCTTTCCCCAGCATTCTTGTTTCCCGTGACTTTTAGATTATCCCTAATAACATCTGAAAATTTGACAAATGGATCCAGAATAATTTTGTCGCGTAGATGGGTACTCCTTAGTCCATGGAGCCAGACCATGGTTCTCAGGTAAAGTCCATTTTAAGAGGATACACTCTGGATTCAATCATGGGACCCTCATTGCTAAACCCTAAAGAGGGACACTGGAGTAACAGGTGAGGCCACAGCAAGCCAAGAAATAAAATGTATTTAAACAGAATTAGTACTGAGATTTTTGGAATGTCACACATTTCAATGAAGTGTCTTCTCTACCTGTGATATACGGAAAAATCCATGTATAGACATAGTCAGCATCTAATTAATGTGTTTTCCATTAGACCCCAAATAAATGTTATTTGCGTACATACAACATAATAGAATTAAAACAAATAATAACCCTCCTTTATGAGATTCATAAGGAAGAGAAAAACAATGCTTACAATGCAGTTTTCCCAATTCTGGTCTCTTTTAGATATGAGTCTATCATAAATTGAATTTTCATATTCTAGACCAAAGGTAGACAAACTATAGCTCATAGCTTATTTTTGTCAATAAATTTCACTGGATGAGGTCAAGCTCATTCATTCCATGTTGTCTGTGTCTGCTTTCATGCTACAATGCCAGAGTTAAATAATTGTGACAAAGACTTTATGTATGGCCCACAAAGCTTGAAATATTTACTATCTGGCCCTATACAAAAAATACTAACCATCTTGTGTTCTAGAAAATGAATTAGAACTAGAAAGGAGTCTTTAGATAAAGTTTTTATTAAAATTTGGAGTAATAATCTCTCATAAAACTTTATAACTTGCAAACTATTCCCATACACCTTATTTGATTTTATTTTTATAAAAATGCAGGCATATAGGGAAGACAAGTGTTTTCTTTAGCTAACAGAATCACATGTTTAGAGACTTTAAAAGATTTGAAGAGTTTGGAGTAGAGTCTAAATTAGGCCTGAGCTCTTCAGACCCTAAATGTCTTCACAATCTAGTATGTATATAAGGACAAATGTTGCATTCCTTTTTCTAACAAATTGTTGAATTGTCCAAGTAAATGAGCAAATTCGGATTTAGAGAAAAAGTGCTTTAAAATCTCAGAAACATAACGTGTGTGTGTGTGTGTGTGTGTGTGTGTGTTTATGTGTATATGTGTAGGGTCTTGTTCTACCACCCAGGCTGGAATGCAGTGGTGTGATCATGGCTCACTTCAGCCTTGACATCCTGGGTTCAAGTGATCCTTGTGTCTCAGCCTCCTGAGTAGCTTGGAGTACAGGTGCATGCTACCATGCCCAGCTTGCTCTTTCTTTCTTTCTTTCTTTTCTTTCTTTCTTTGTTTTCTTTCTTTCTTTCTTTCTTTCTTTCTTTCTTTCTTTCTCTCTCTTTCTTTCTTTTTTTTCTCTCTTTCATCTTTCCTTTTCTCTTTCTTTTTCTTTCCTTCTTTTCTTTCTCTCTCTTTTTTCTTTTTCTTTCTTTCCTTCCTTCCTTCTTTTCTTTTTTCTTTTCTTTTCTCTTCTCTTCTCTTCTTTTCTTTTCTCCTTTCTTTCTTTTTTTTAGAGGTAGGATCACACCCAGGCTGATCTTGAACTCCCGGCCTCAAACAATCTTCCTGTTTGGTCCTCCCAAAGTACTGGGATTATAGGCATGAGACAATGTGCCTGGCCCACAAGTATCACTTTATCAAACATGATCATTTCTGGATAATAAATAATATCCAGTATTTGGAGAAAAAAGTTCTCAGTTTTACTGAAATATTTTCAAATCATTATTAATGCTACAGATTCCATGTTTTTGCTTTTTTTTTTTTTTTGAGATGGAGTATTGCTCTGTTGCCCAGGCTGGAGCGCAGTGGCATGATCTCAGCTCACCACAACCTCTGCCCCCTGGGTTCAAGCGATTCTCCCACCTCAGCCTCCTGAGTAGCTGGGATTACAGGCACGCGCCATCACGCCTGGCTAATTTTTGTATTTTTAATAGAGACAGAGTTTTACCATGTTGGCCAAGATGGTCTTAAACTCCTGACCTCAAGTGATCTGCCTGCCTTGGCCTCCCAAAGTGCTGGGATTACAGTTGTTCGCATTTTTAAAGAAACATTCAACATTTTAAGTTGACACTTTATTTCTCAATATTTACAAGAGTAAGTAATTTGTTTGATGGACATTTTGTGCATACAGCACAAAGCCTGGTCAGCATCAATCAATATGCTTTTGTAATTCCATTTGTTACTTGTGTGTCTCCAAAATTCGGGGACCTTGGAAAATCTAACAATTCTATTTTCACTTGCACACAAATTTTAAATCGGAAGAATTGTTATACTCATAAAAATTGAATATACTAGTCAGCATCATAAATAATATTTGACATTATCACTAAATTTGACAATATTGTCACCATAGAGAAAGACTCACTATGAACTGAGGAGAAATAATCTATTTACTTCGTATAGCTCAAGAGGACAACTCTTAGTAACAGCCCTGATGCTCGATAACAATTAGCCTGGAATAGACATTTTAAAATGAGCCCAGCAATAGCCTTATTTTTGCCATAAGCTGCTTAGTTTCCTAGTCATTGGTTCTCTCCTCCCCTCTTCCCTCCCATTCATTTTGGGGGTCTTTAAATTATAACATTATTATAGAAATGATTGTTGAACTCACGGATCATTAGACTTTGGAATAAGAGTGCCAAGCTCCTTGATTCGGTAATTAATATTATACCTTCTTCTTCTTTCAACTATTAAAGAAGAAATATTATTGATTATTCTCATTAACACACAGTTCACTTTTGGTCAGCTGTAAACTTTCTTAACAATCTTTTAAAAACAATGGGCAAAAAACTTTCCATTTGGTCAAAAGATAATACCTCTCAAGAATAAAATAAAAATTCTTATTCTAAAAGTAAAGGTTTCAATATTAGAATTATAAATCTATGATTTACACTGTTTTAAAAACATTTTGTCACAAAACATTTTTAAAAATTCTTTAAAATACTATAATACTCATAATGAAATGTGTATAAGTATATATTAATATGTATATATGTTTGATTATTTCATACATTGCAATTTGTCAATCCATCAGGATGGTAATCATTTGAGGTCGTGCAACACTCTTTACTCTTCTCATATACTGTCCTCAAAGCCTAACGCAATGTTTAGCACATAGTAGGTCTGTGTATCCAATTAGACTCTGATCTCCTTGAGGGCAGGGACCTAACTTACTTATTTTTGTATCACCAGAGAGCTTGACATATAGGAGGTGGTAAATAAATGTATATTGATTAGACTGTAAATTTATTTTTCTATTTTAGTTCCAATAATATATAAATAAGTGGTTTTTATACTTTGGCACTCTTTAGACACACCTGGAAAGATTGTTAAAATAGATTTGCACCACACACTTCAAGATTCTAATTTTAGTGTGTCCTGGAATTAGGGGGACAAGAGTGGGCAAGAACTTCCATTTCTAACAAGTTTCATGGTGATGCTGATACTGTTTTTGTAGGGCCAATGCTTTGAAAACTACCGATAGAAGCTCTTATTCAGAGACTGTTTTCTCTTTTTGCATTTCCATACATTCATTGCTTATGGAAATTTCTGAACATCGTAAATGTTCAACATACAATATATATCTGTCAAATTTCCTGTATTACTCTTCTCTAAGAGCAGTCTTCTACTCCATATTCCTAATATCAAGAACCGTAACATATACATGGTATCTTTTTCAACAGATATGTTTAAAGCTTTCGGGAAATAAAGGTAGAAAAGGATATGAAGAAGAAGGAAAATATATTTTTTTAAATGTTGGAAAATACTTAAACAGTTCACATTTGAGAATTATGAACTGCTACTAGAAACAAGGAAAGTCATCAAAGACTATCAATTGCCTTGATGAACTTACTCTACAAAGCAAATTACGAGAATGAATTTGACCTTTAGGAATACTACATTGTGATTCCTCTAAAATGAGAATATAATTGGTTCTGGTAAGAGTTTATTTTCCCTCTTCACCAATCCTATTTCCCCTGTGCACACAATTCAAAAAACAGCAAAATGACACCACAAAAAACACTGACTAGAAAATCAAGGTAAAGCTAATAGAAACATATATACACACATATAATACATATATACTTATATAGAAATGTATATATATAACATGCATATATATAAAATAGTAAGAATTTATTATTTTGTGTCCACACACATTAACTCTTATAAGCCACACTTTTAAATACAAGATGAAGAACAACTGTGAAGGAAGTTCGCAGTTTTTTTTTTCTCAAAATAAGGGACTGTTTTTGTCCTGTCACGTTTCTTTAAGATATTTTATTTAAATCTATCTTATGTAGAATGTCAGAACTTTCTTCTCTACTCTTCTTAGATAGTAGTCTATGAATTTTTAAATGGCTGATTATAATGAGAAATCTGGCTCCCCAATGGTGTTCATACCTTGTACTAGTTATCTGTAAAGGAGTCAAGTTTTAAGAAATTACTAAACTACTTCATGTCATGGTGGTTACACTCTTCACAAAGTTTTTGACATATTCACTTAATCCCGTACTTAGATCCAGGCAGGAGAAGCTCTTACTCTGATCAATACTTAGAGGAAGCACTCTTGCCTTCTCTGGCCATGCCTCTCTCCACTCAGCAAGGCAGCTACAGGGCCAAGGGAACCCTTCTAAACTATATTCTGGGTTATCGGCACAAGCAATTTCCTCCCTAATTCCCTGAGTTCACTTCCAGAGCCTGTGCACGCCACCTCCCTAGGTCCATCCTCCTGAAGACGGAACATGACACCAGTGTGCTCACTGGAGGCCCCAGTTCTGACCAATGGGCAGTTGTTTGCAGGGCTGTATATGGAGCTTGAATGTACAGGACAGGGTGTTCACAGTCACGTTTGAGGCCACTTGTAGCACAGAATGGAATAGGGAGTGCAGAAAGAAGAATGGGGGACTGCAAGCTGAGAGCTGACATTGCCCTGCCCTGACATTTTCACGCCAAACTCCTATGAGCTGAAAATTCTAAATTCACTCCTGGCCTCCCGGTCTTTATGAAGAATGGAACATAATTCTATGTAAACTTCTGGTAAATTGGACTTCCTTTGTAATTTTGCTATGATCATCACAAGTTTTTAGGGTTTTTCTAGATTCATTCTATTTAAAACTTATAATTTTTTTAAGTCTTTGTTTCCTCCAAAAGCAAGATGATGTAGCAGGTGTATCTAGCTTAAGAAACACTTTGATAATGGATATACAGGACACCATGTTACTCTACATTAAATGACTTGTCTAAGCTGCAGACACAGAAGAGAGAAGGTAGGATTAAGGTCAGTAATCGTTCAGTGGCTAATTAGGAGAAAAGTCCATAGTTCCTCAATTTACTAATCCCTTCTCTCAACCATTAGCTCTCCCCACTCATAATCTGGACCAAAGTTATCTGCTCTGACACTAAAGCCTTTGAGAATAAAATCATTTCTCGGAGGACTGTTATGACCACGTGCCAGCTCTTGTCTTAACAGTCACACACTCAGCAAACATCACTGTGACACAGGCAGGTGCTTTATGAACAGATGCAGGTTTCACAGGTACGTATATACTCAATTTCAGCTAGCGATATGTAAGGAAATTAGTCATTAATTTTAGGAATTTGCAATATTTTATTTATTTTAATTTCATTCTACTCTGTTCTCAGTTTTTGATTTGGCTTCCAGGATGAAAAGGCTTCACACTCAATTAGTTAAGCTCACTTGAGAGAGTTACACACTTCAGACATGACCAAGCATTCTAAAGCTCAGCCTTGCTGCCAATCTACTTTTCTTGCCCGATTTCTCCATCTCATATGACCTGTTATCAGAGTCTAATTGACCCTTAGGAAGGCATGAGAGCTCTATTTGTTCCAGAGGTGAAATTCAGCACTGCAACACAGCAATGTCTTTCAGATAACATATCATTAAGAAGGGAGGAGCAAATTGACACAGAAAAATGAGAACCTGGAGTTATGTTTCTTATTATTTAAATGTTGTACGTTTTCAAAAGTCACTTTTATCTCTTTAAACCTTTGAGTCAGTGAGTCACAACAGAATTCAAATGTAACCAAATGCACTCATCTCAGTCACAGGCAGCCTCCTTGGAAGTGAATGATCAAGGAGGGAATTCGAGATGTTTCATTTTGTGAAAATAGATAGCTTTTCTGAGTGTTCACATTGTTAATATTTCCCAGAATAAATCAAGTTGTATGTGTAATTAATTTTGGCCATCTGACATCAAAATACTTATGGAGTATAATAAAAGACCACATACCTTAACCTCTATGCATTTCCTTTTGCATTAATTTTATATGGAAAAATATATACTCACTGAGGTTGTGGTTGTCCTTTTTTTGTCTCTCTTTTGCTAAAGCTCTAGTGTCAGTTTCTGATCAAAAGAAAAATAATAAAAACCATGCTTAGTTCTACCTTAAAACCCCTCCAGGCAACATAATTCAGAACTCCTAGGTGAAAATAAAATACTATTTGCTCCAAAATGGTACAATAATATTTTTGATGCAAATATTCAGAAACTTGGAACACAGTACTCTTCAGTAAAAGGCAATGGCAAAGCTTTTAGGCTCTGGGATAATAAAAACTGAATTTATTTTCTGGCCTCCCATTTAATAGCCATATGATCTATTGCCACATTTCTCTGTGTTTCAGGCTCTTCATCTGTAAAATGACTATAATACAATACCTACCTTAAAATAATTGTGATAACCAAAAGAAATATAGTACACAGAAAATATAGTATTGAATTATTATTTTCAGAATTTTGAGATTCAGAAAGAAGTTATTCCAACCTAAATATTTTATTAGTAATTATTATTTCTACATCCCAAGAGTTGCAACTCACTATATTTCTCAAATATCCATATGAAACAATTCCACACTTTCTTCCAGCAAATGGCATTTCCCTGTATGTATGGTGTGGTTGTATTTATATGACCATCAACCTCCAGGATGGCCTACAATGATTCTTAATTTGTAGTATTCACACCTTGTAATTCCCTCCCACATTAAAAAAATAAGGCTGACCTGTGAAGCCACTAGCTTGTTGCGGAAATGACTAGTATGGTATCCAAGGCTAGATAATAGGAGAAATTTTTAACTTTCACATCGGCATCTCTTTGATCTCTAGTTGTCATGTCATGAGGACACTCAAGCAACCCTATGAAGAAGTCCAAGCAGTCAGGAACAAAGACCACTTGCCAACAGGAAGCACTATCCTACAAGACCTTGAGTGAAACACCTTGGGAGTGCATCCTCCAGCCTCAGTCAAGTCTCAGGTGTCTGTACTTCTGGCTGACATCTTGACTACAGCCTCATAAGAGATTCTGGTCTAAACGAATTCACTAGGCCACTCCTGTATTCTTGATGCTCAACGACTGAATGAGATTATAAATGTTTATTACTTTGAGATTATAAATAAATGTTTATCGCTTCAAGTTGCTAAATTTCAGGGGTAATTTGTTGTTATGCAACAAAAATAATACAATATTATTAGAGTTATAGTTTAAAAAGTTAATAAAATAATATATTTTATTTAAATGTATTTATTTAAAACTATAGTCATTAATTTTAGTCTGAATAATTTGGATGCATAGACATTTTTGAATTATCGATTGAGCTTTAAGAGTGGTCATGTTGTATTTATTTAAAATTTTACCATGGTGTTTGAGCTCCAAACCAAAAGTTTATTGCAGAAATCTCAAGTGAATTTATTTACTTTATTCTTATGGAGGAACTAACACAGGACTTGTAAGTCAGGAAACCCTTACGTTGATCCAGTTCCGCCTGTAATCAGCTGTTACACCTTTAGGAAAGTAGCTCCTTTGACCCTGGGTTGATTTCCTCATTTATTTTGGAAGAATTTGACTATGCTCCTATAATTTGAGTTGTAACAATTAAACTATTGAAAACTCAGGGTTTATTTTCAATTAAGAAAACTAAATGTGAATCTATCACAAAATCCATAAAACAAGCTAAAAAGAAAAAAATCCAACATTTGTTTTTTATCAAACTCTGCATACAAAGAATAGAATCCACAAAACAAGCTAAAAAGAAAAAAAATCCAATACTTGTTTTTTATCAAATTCTGCATACAAAGAATAGACTAATTTCTCTAATTTATTATATCACTTTGTAACTATGTTAATAAATGGCATCTATTTAATATAAAAATGAGCCTATGTTAAATGAAGCTGTCTTTTATATATGTATGTATATAAGTGTGTGTATCTATATGTATATATCTATATAAAACATATATGTGCTTTTGCTCAATTTCCAAAATAATGAATCAATTCAGTCAAACTATAAGTTATTTTAACTTACTGCTTGATTATCATAGAAATAAATGATGAATTTACTGTCTGCCTTCTTTTTTGTAATTGTTTTGTTATACTTTTAAAATTCTAGTTAGCACAATATATGTCACTCATAACTTATGTCATTAATAAAAATAAAAAGGGTAAAACTATGAAAGCAACATTACCTGTAATTTCTCTTTTCATTGGTAGACTACTTGGACAAGAAGCACTTGTAAGCCCCATGTTAATTGGTGAAATTCCTTGTTCACCACTATACACATCCAAAATACTTCCAGATAACTTGAGAGGAAAAAGGAGGAAAAGATTAGTAAAAATCTTCTGTGCAAATTGATTTATTTAGTTATATATATTACATTTTCCACTTTAAATGTGGCATTTTGTTAACAATAATTTCTAATTTGGGGCATTTTGTTTTTAAACAAGACAAGAGTATGCATTAACTTTTTAAAAATGCATTATAAAATGCTTACAGATAAGATGCACTGAAAAAAAGTTATATGTGTTTAAACAAAAAGAGAAATCAGTTCATGTATGAAGGAAAATTCCTATTAATATTTACAAAGTTACGGACGTTTGATCCAGCATATGACCTGGTTATAAATGGATGTAATTAAAAATATTATTTTGGACAAAAATCAATATACATCTTTGCAAAGCTGGAAAGTTCACCACATCCCACAAATTAGGTATAACGGTTGAACATTTTGGGAGCCTTCTTAATATCATCAGTGCTACCAGCAACTCACAGTCAAGAAGTGTTTTACACTGTTAATTAAATGAGAAACTCTTCCCTTCCTGGAAGGCATACTTTTTCTCATTGTACACTTAATGTTCTAGATTATTATAAATATCCCAGCTGGTAACCAAGAGTAGTCTAAAACTACTTTTGCCTCTAGTGAATATAGGGTACATCCAATTATAGCAACACTGCAATTCTTGAACTGCTTCTTGGGAACAATTTTTCAGAAAACCTAAGTTGCTTTATACACAATTCAAAACTGCACCAATTCATTATTCAAATTGTGCTTATTGATTTGATTTCCCAAGAAAATCAAATTTAAGTAATATTCATATTTCAGGTTAATACTCATTATTCCAGAACAAGCTGCATTCATTATGCAGGATTTGAAATTTTAAGATATTTCCATTGTGAGTATCTTTCTTCCACTTCTGTGCAATAAACCAAGAGCTGAATAAGGAGCAATTTTTTTCTTTCCTCGATGACTAGGAATAAAACATATAATAAAACAATGCTTTAACAAGTTTTCATGAAGAATCTAACTTCACAACCCACTTTTTCAAAACTCCAATTCAATTTGAGAGAACTGATAAAATCAGACTGGAAATAAATATGAAGAAAGGACATATTATGTCCAAAATTAGTTTCTGAGATAATAATCTATTATAGTATATATAATAAATGTTGTATATACCTGAGGGGAAAAATTTGAAAATACAGTTGAAATCACGTCAGTTTATATGCATATCAATAAGGACATTTTAGACTTATATGGCTCTCAGATGTATTTTTTCATATTTTCTCATTATTAACTCTATTAGGACTCTTCACTTTTACTTTATATAAACTTAATTGTAAGAGAATTTTTGCTTTATGGGTCTTGGAAAGGAGCTATAAAAGCCAGCTATTGAAGTCATCAGCTATTTCTCCTCAATTTTCTCATCTGTAAAATAGGGACAAAGTTGAGCAAATTAGGCAGACAATGTGTGTTAGTATCAAACAAATACAATTATTTTTTGGAAGAAATCCAAAAAGCAGATGTTTTTCTAAAATGTGACTCACTTAGGCATACTTTTTAAAGTGTAAATTTTCCAAGGTCATTTTTGAAAGGCCTGTTGGTTATGAGCTGAGGCATCACCAGCTTGAATTGCACATTTCCACTGTGCCTTTGAGAAGCATAACGGACACATTGAACAAAAAGGGAGTGAGGGGGACAGAACTAGGAAAAGGGCACTTTCCCTCTGAAGAGCTTGAATTCAGATGGATTTCAATGAAGAAGTGGCAAGTTGCAGAAATGTTAAGGAAGAAAAGGAGCCATATTACAGATATACTGCAACAATAAAGTAAGAGGTTCCTAACTATAGCATTTCCTTGCCTCCATATTACCTAGTCAGACAGCACCCAGTGCATTATTCCTTAGAAATGGGGTTTAAATTCTGATAATGAATCTAATCCTGCTGAACTGTAGCCATATTGCATATTCTTCTGATCTTGGTTATTGTCTAATTTATGCCCTAAAGCACAATAATTAATATCCCATTTAATTTTATGCTGTAGGTACTTCTCTATTTCATGTAAATGGCTAATCACTTTTTGAATATCATTAAACAATTGAGTTCAGTTTCAAAGTGTGTAATATACAGGCCTGGCGCGGTGGCTCACGCTTGTAATCCCAGCACTTTGGGAGGCCGAGGCGGGCGGATCACGAGGTCAGGAGATCGAGACCATGGTGAAACCCCGTCTCTACTAAAAATACAAAAAATTAGCCGGGTGTGGTGGCGGGCGCCTGTAGTCCCAGCTACTCGGAGAGGCTGAGGCAGGAGAATGGCGTGAACCCGGGAGGCAGAGCTTGCAGTGAGCCGAGATCGCGCCACTGCACTCCAACCTGGATGACAGAGCGAGACTCCATCTCAAAAAAACAACAACAACAAAAAAAACACAAAGCGTGTAATATACTTCATGTAACCTAAAGTGCATTTTCTCCACTAAAAGATGTAAGAGTCCAGTGTTAGTGAAAATGTACAGATTGCATTCACCTGTGAAAAAGCTTACAAAAAAAACATATCAACCTTTGTCAAAGGTATAAGTAACTTAGGTAATAAGGTCCAAGTTTTAACTTAATTTTGTAGATCAGGAGGCAAATGAATACCTATTTTATGAAGAAATATTTATTATGATATTTTTAAAAGGTTGCTTTCTCAGTAAAGCAAAATCTTTGATGTGATAATAGGCAAACATATTATTATTAACAAAAAATTCACAAACTTTAAAGACATAGAATAAATAATTTATTATAAAATCCAGTCAACAAAGTGACAGAGAAGGCCTGATAGAGCAGAGTCTACTTCTGTATAAGGCAATACTTCTTTCTGATAGAAAAAAGTGAACTCCTGATCTGAGAAACTGCTTTGAGGTGAGGAGTGACTGACAGTAGTTTCCTGGTATCAGAGGCTCTTCGCCTTAGATTTCATTCACATCTCCACTACTGAGGTCATAGGGACTAAAACAAATAGAGTTTAACCTTTCCACATATACACTGCTATCTACAGTAACTAATATTTCCTGAAGAAAATGAGCTAGCAGATCAAAATATCAAAACATTTGAGGAAAATGACTATTTCAAAAGTAAGGCAACAAGCAACATGATAAATAACATCAAAGGTATTTGTAATAACTTGTAATATAAAATAATAAACAGTAAACGTAATGACTGAAGAGGCCAAGGAGAAATGAGAGATCTGAGAAATAGAATGCTTAGAAAAAAAGTCCTATAGAATGGAAAAATGACATAATGGAAACAATAAAAAAGGAATAAAAGAATTGGTAAAATATAAAGCCAAATTTTTAAAGTAATCTCCCAGGAGGATAAGGAAAAGGACTAAGAAATAGAACATATGAAAGAACACCTAAACAATACAGGGAGTAGAATTATTAGAACTAAATTACAGGTAAGAGGAGTTTCAAAAAGAGAGAAAAATAATATTAGAAGAAAGAAAGTATTTTTTAAAGTAATGGAGACACATTTTTAAGAATTAATAATCATCAATGGACCACAGTGTTTTATTTCACCTTATCATTATTTTATTTTCATTTAAAAATCAAAGTGTTTATAGAATGCCTAATAAGAATGATAGAAAAGACCTACATTCAGATATATTATACTAAAATGAAATAATACACAATAATAAAGAGAAAAAAAATCTAAAAGCCTAGAAAGAAAGATTGTGTACAAAGAACAAAAGTCCAATTAATATAAGACTTTTCAATAGCAAAATTGAATGGAAAAATAAAACAAATCTGTATTTTAAAACACTGAAAGAAAATAAAATGAAGTTTTATAGTTTTATATCCAGCTCAAATGTCATTCACACATGAGGTCATGATAAAAAATATTCTTAGGCATACAATGCTTAAGAAAGTTTATCCCATAAAGACTAACACTGGAAAGAGTTGGGGTGAAATGCTTAAATAAGCAGAGATATTTAAAGAATATGCTCAAAAATATAAAATAAAATTGATCGAATATCTTGGTAAAGTGACTGTGGGATAAATAATGGTGGTGGATCCAAGATCAAAGATTAAGTGAAACACATAACCATGTAACTTGATCTAGATAATATCACCATAATTGGGTTGCTGTCGCAGGGAAGCCAAAGGATGTGAAAGTGGTAAGAATGTATTAAGAAGAAACTTAAAAATGGGGCACAAAAATGAATTAAGATAAGAAGAGCAAGTGAAAACATATCAATAATAATAATTGATCTAAATAGGTCAAATTCCCTCGGTAAAGGGTTGACAGATAAAGTAAGAAAACAGGAACTAGATACAAGTACCTTACAAGAGACATATCCACACAGTAAAAGGACACATAAAGATTAAAACTTAAAGAATGGAAAAAGACATATCCAGCAAATGATATCCATGGGGAAACTGATGTAGCTATATTAATATCAGAAAAAAGGGCTTTCACGCTTAAAAAATTATTAGGGATAATGAGTCACTATTCCTAAAAGGTATAACAATTACAAGCATGTGTGCTCCTAATAAAGTAACCTCCAACTATGTGAAACAAAATGTTTAGAACTACAAGGGGAAATGAATAAATACTCCAAAATAGTGGAAGACTTTAACACACATCTCCTCATTTTTGAAAAGTCAAGCAGACAAAAATAATCAGTAATGCTATAGAAGATTTGAACAATAAATGTTAAATCTCAGCCCAATAGACTTGTATATAGTTTTACATGAAGAAATAGTGAATACAGTTTTCTCAAGTACATATGGAACCCATACAAAAACTGACTAGGTGCTCAGTCAAAAGAAAACCTCAACACATTTCACAGAGTATCTGATTGCCAAAATGTTTTGAAATTTTAGAAAATTGTTAAAAACCTCAAAGTTTAAGATGAAATCATACTGGAATTTTAAAATACAACAAAGATAAAACACATGTGAAAAATGTCTGGAATATGGCAAAACAATGCTTTAAAGACAATTCATAGCCTTAAATAATAAATGATAAAAATAGATTCATTTTTGAATTATATAAATTAACCATCATTCTTTAAAAAATAGGGGAAAATAACCAAATAAATCCAAAGAAACTAGAATAGATAATATAATAAGGCCATAAATCAGTGAAGAACAAAACAATACAATGATAGATTCATAAACCAAAGATTGTTTTTGTTTGAAAAAAATTAACAAGATTGACATGCTTCTGGCAAAACTGATTAAATGAATAACATTTCAAATGAAAGGAGAAAGTAACAACAGTACGTTAGATTTAAAAGGTAATAAGTTTCTCCACTAAGATTAGGAGCAAGATAAGGATGCCTATTTTCACTACTTCTATTCAACACAGTGTTGTAAGTTTAGGTGAGAATAACTAGGCAAGAAAAAGTAACAAAAGCTATCCATATTGGAAAAGAATAAATGAAATGATCTCTGCTAACTGTTGACACGATCTCATATTCTACACTTACACACACACATGCACACATGCACATACACCATTAAACTGTGTGCTGATTTTATGTACTGCAGCTTAGCTGAATGCATTTATTAGCTCAAAAATCAGTTGCATTTCTACACATGAACCATGAACAAACTGAAAAAGAAATTAAGAAAACTATTCCATTTAAATAGCATCAAAAGGAATGAAATACTTAGGAATAAACTTAACACAAGAAGCAAAAGGCTTATACACTGAAAACTAAAAAATACTGCTGAATGAAATGAAAGAAATCATAAATACGTGGAAAGGCATTTTGCGCTCATGGATGGAAAGAAATAATATTGTAACAATGCAATACTATCTAAAGCAGTCTAAAACTCAATACAATTTTTTATCAAATTCCAACTGCATTTTTTAAAGAAATAGAAAAATGCATTTTAAATTCACACGAAATCTCTTGTGAAAGAACAAAGTTGGAGCACTCACACTTCCAGATTTCAAAACTTATTACAAAGCTGCAGTAATCTAAATCTATGCTAATGTGAGTCTGACAATAAGATATATAGACCTAGGGAGTATAATAGCAAGTCCAGAAATAAACTCTCTATTTTATGGTCAAATGATTTTTGACAAAGGTGCCAAGACCACTCAGTGGGGAAAGGAATTCTTTTCAACAAATGATGTTGGAAAAACTGGCTATCATCATGCAAAAGAACCAAGTTAGATGTTTACCTAACACCATATACAAAAATTAACTCAACATGGATCAAATACATAAACATAAGAAAAAAATCTATAAAACAACCCTCACAACGGGAGAAGCTACTAGCAGATCATGTATTTCTTAAGAGATTAAGATCCAGAAGATATACATAAAAATAAATCTTAAACTCAACAACAAAAACTAACAACCCAATTTCATTTATTTATTTTATTATACTTTAAGTTCTAGGGTACATATGCACAACGTGCAGGTTGTTACATAGGTATACATGTGCCATGTTGGTTTGCTGCACTCATAAACTCATCATTTACATTAGGTATTTCTCCTAATGCTATCCCTCCCCCAGTCCCCCTCCCCCCGACCAGCCCTGGTGTGTGATACTCCCCACCCTGTGTCCATGTGACCTCATGGTTCAACTCCCACTTCTGAGTGAGAACATGCGGTGTTTGGTTTGCTCAGAATGATGACAACCCAATTTTCAAAATGGGCAAAAGACTCGAATAGACATTTCTCCAATAAAGATATATACAAATGGCCAATAAGCACATGAAAAGATGCCCAACATCACTAGTCATTAGGAAAATGCAAATCAAAGCTACTGTGTAATACTTCAGTCTCATTAGGATGCCTAATATCAAAAGAAAATTGAGGAGTGCTGGTGAGAATGTGAAATGGTGCAGCCACTGTGGAAAGAAGTATGGAAGTTCCTCAAACGTTAAGTATAAAATTAACATATGATCCAGTAATTTCACTTCTAAGTATGTATCCAAAAGAATTGAAAGCAGGGGCTTAAACAGATAATTGTACACCAGTGTTCATATCAGCATTATTTACAATAGTCAAATGTCCATCAACAGATGAATAGATAAATAAAATGTGGTGTATACACATAATGGAATAGGCTTAAAGAGGAACGAAATTCTGATGAATGCTACAACATGGGTGAAACTTGAAAAAATTACGCTAAGAGAAATAAGCCAAACACAGTAGTATATATATTGTATTATTTTACTTATATGAGGTACCTAGAATAGTGAAATTCATAGAGACAGAAAGTGGACCAAAGGTTATCAGGATCTGGAGATGCGGAGATAAGGGGAGCCATTGCTTAATGAGTACAGAGTTTTTGTTTGGGATAATGATAAAGTTTAGGAAATAGTGGTGATGGTTGCACATTACGAATGTACTTAATGCCTTTGAATTGTACACTTAAAAATGTTTAGAATGGTAAATTTTATGTTGCATATATTTTACCCCAATATAAAATCATAATGGGACGTACCACCAACAGGAGCAAGATAAGGATGCCTATTTTCACTACTTCTATTCAACATAGTATTGTAAGTTTTAGCCAGAATAATTAGGCAAAAAAAAGTAACAAAAGCTACCCACATTGGAAATAAATAAGTGAAAGATCTATGTACACAGCTGACAAAATTTGCCATTGATTGTAAATGCTTAGACAAAATGCAAAATTTTCTAGAAAAATATTACTTAGTAAATGTAATTACTGACTGAAGAAGTAATTAATAGTGGTAATCGTATTATGATTACTGAAGAATCAAAACAAACTTTAAACATACTTCACAAGGAAAATATCTGAACTAGATAGTTTTATGGGGAAAAGTATCATATTTTCAAGAAATATATCATACCATTTTGTAAAAATGCTTCCAAACAACTTTAAAGGCAAGTGGGAATATATCCCAATTGATAGACACCAAAATCATACAAAGACATTAGAGGAGGAAAAATTATAGGCCCATTTCACTCATTATTATAAATATTTAGCAAAATATTATTAACACTTTGAATTCATAAGCTATAAATAAGATAATTTGCCACCATCAAGTTTGGTTTCCCATAAGTGTATTTTGTAATTTAAAAGAGAAAAAGAATCTATGATCATCTCAACAAATTCGGAAAAAGCATTTGATAAAAGTTAATCCCATTTATTATAAGACTCAGTTTATTAGGAATAGAATTTTGGTAATTTGATAAATAATATGTCTGAAACTTTAAGGCAAACATCCTAATTAATTATTCCCCTCAAAATCATTCCTTTTGACGTTCAACTTTGTATTTGAAATTCTAGCCAAGGTAATAAGGTAAGAGAAGAAAAGTGATATGTTTACAGTATCAGTCTATCTCTTCATACAGAATATAGTATTAAGAGAAAACATTTAAGTTACAAAATGTCACACACAGCCTGATATCCTTTATATATACAAAGTTAAAAGCAACTAAGATAAAAATAAGTTGATCACGTTTTCTTAGCCCAATGCATGGTAGACTAGCAAAGGAGAAAGAACAGACAACGGTAATGCTGTCAAGTGTGATAACAACTGTAGAAATGACAGTAACAATTTCACAATGCTGCCAGATTTTCTTTTTAAATGCCTAACTGGAGTTTTCTGTATAGTTTTAAATTAATTAAGTTTTAACTGATGTTGATATGAAAGTAATTCTACACATAAGGTATATGTTTCACAAATTTTTTTGGATAAGACCAGTAAATAGTTTGACATAATATTTCTTATCTACAAAAATTCTACCACAGTAATAGCTTCTTAAAGGGAATTTTTCCTACCTCTTCAGGCTTAGATATTCTGATTCTATTCATCAAATTTGTTACTCTTAGTCTCCTACTCTACTACTGTGTAAAGATGCTGATTTAATTACATGTAGAATGATTCTATACAAAATTGTGAAACACTGTTTACCATATATCCTTATCCTCTAAATGGAATGCTTAAGGATCAAAGTTTCCATTACACATTTGCTTACTGTTAGGATAAGGAATTGTGTGCATTTGTCTCACATTTTATCAAAATGGCACCTTTTTTTTTTTTCTTTTAGTTGAAGTTACGAATGTCTCCAAATTGCAATTTTAAGTCTGGAAGAAAAGACAGTGAAACTTTTATTCAAATTTAGTGCATTGGCAATATGTTTTTGAGACAATACATGTTTTCATAACCCTAGAAAAATATAGCTTTGTCTTTGTTTAAAATCAGTGCTGCCCTATAAGAAAATAAAATCTGGGTCCAAAATTATCGTAGAAACATCTAAGTAAAATTAACCTCTGAAAATGTTTATATGTCCATCTATTCTTATCAGGACAAATACAGGACAACATAAATAATCTGACCTGAATTCCACATATGCTTTTTCTACTGTTTTGGCCCCTTCCCTCTTCATATTTTATATCTGATCTATCACTCAGATATGACTTTTTTAAAGTTATTTCTCAGTTTGAAAATTCTTCGCTATTCTCATATTTCAAGATCCTCAAGGCCCTAAGCCTAACTTATGTTCCCCGCCACTAGTATTTCTTCATCTCTCTCAATTAACTACCACTACCCCTCCCAAACTAACTCATAGTTTAAAAGTACAACTTCCTTCTGCTTTCTCCCAGTCAAAAAATCTGAAATCTAAAATCTTTCTGCCTTAACTCATGTATTAAGCCCAAATTCTTGCGTTTAGTTTTCAAAATCTCGCTGCATGGCCCCACTTCCTCTATTCGACATTACTTCCCACTACTCTCAAGATGAAAGATTTCTTACCACCACTTGTAAACATACTGTGCCCATGGCTCTCAACAATAGACTTCAAACCCTAGCGGGAGGGAGGGTGTGAGGGGGAAGAATGTTACTGCAAGGAATCTGTGAATTTATATATTGGGAATTTTTTTAAGAAGATAATAAAATACAAGCATGATCCTAACATATGTGCTATGTCATAGACAGCTGAGTATTTATTACATGCCAGGTATTAAACCAAGCATGTTTCATAATAATAATTTAAATAACTATATCTCAAGTAATCTTTAAAACAACTCTAGTATTACAATTGTCATTTTAAACATAAAATAATTAAAGCTCTAAGAAATGAAATCATCATTTCATGATCATATAGCTTTATAAAGAAGTAGAGAGCTTGGATTCAAACCAAGGAATGTCTAACACAATGTCCGGATTCTTTATTATCTACCCTATAGGTAGAAGGGCCTTGCCTTTAAAACTTTTACTCTAAAGTGTTTTGAGTACTAAAAAAAGTTACAAGGCATTGGATTTAATTTTTCTCAGTTTTTCCCACTGCTGTTTTCTGCACTACCAATGTCCCCAATCCTTCAATAAGCATCCAAATCTAAGGCTCAACTTTGGGTAAGCCCTCTTCAGCACTCCTCCTCAGGCCAACCTGGTTTATTTTTCCTTTCACCCTAATAATATGGGGCTAACAAACTTGCAATACATTTTCTAATTGAATTTAAATTAATTGTTTTATCTTTCTCCATTTTTATTCACTCAGCAAGAGAAAAGGCATTATAGTATACATTTACCATGTTCCTGAAAATGGATTATATATGTAAAGCTAAGAATCTTTGGCATATATATATGCGTATATACATATACATATACATATACATATACATAATGTCCTAGATAATTTCATTATAAATACAAAAATGTAAAAAAGTCTCATATATAGTCACATATTATATTTCCAGATAATTTATTAGTAGAGATAACAAAAAGAAAAAAATACCTTACATATATGTGTCTGTGCACTATCACATATTTAATATGAGTGTCAAGGGAAACTGAGGGAGTATTTTGAGTTGTTTAGATCCTATATTGTGTTTTTTGTGAAAAAATTCATTGTGACCCTAACATGGTAAAAGATTAGATAGAATAACTGTAGACAAAAAAGGAAAACAAACTTCACGTATAAAGAGGATCACTGTAGGAGAGCCTAGAGTGCACAATGCATGCAAAAAATTGGCGTTTGACAGATTATTGTCTTTCCTTTTGGGTGTTTATTAACGTAGATGCAATAAACAAGGTCTTTATAGTTTCAGGACACACACCATTAATATTCCTCTAAATTTGTTTTCTTTGCTACTAAAGCAGAGGTATACAGTTTAAATGACATGCACTGAATAGAGAAATCCCACTGTGTTATTGCTGTTATTATTTTTGTCCTATTATGACATATGTAAATATAATGTGTTGAGCTGGAGTAGGAGATCCCTTGTCCTTGGTGAGCTGGTTTATACATATAGTGGCAGATTATCTAGAAATACAATATGTGACTATATGCAATAATAGAAAAGATAAAGTACAAAACAAAGAATGATAATTTATAAATACTTTTGCATCATGCCTATTATATACATATGATCTCTTTAGTAATAAATAAAAACAATTCATTTAATATAAACACTGCAACAATTAGTTTGAAACCCTCATCTTTTGATTAAAAAGTAATAATAAACCAGAGTTTTAATATTTTTTACTAAATATACTGTTATAATTTTTTACTATAGTCCAGAGCACTAAAAATTATCTTGAAAGTAAACACGCTTGTCAATACAGCAGAATATATTTTATGCGTTTCAAAGCTTAACGTTTACATACCTTATTTTATTGACTATAAGTTTATAAAGTTTAAATTCAGTATTTCAGGTGGTTTCATCTCCAAACACTGAAAGAATTCCAAAATATACTTGCTCACCAGTTTTAACTTTGAAGTGTCTATAACCTTCACAATAGCAATGGTTTTCTCTTTCTCCTTCATCATTTTCTTTTCCTTAAACTTGCAAACAATAACCAAGAGAACTGTGCAGAAACCTCTACACTAAAGTGAACTTCGGTTCTTCTTTGGACTTTGAGACTAATCTTGTCTAGATTGTGATTGACAAAAGCTTGCTCACTGATGTTATGCAGTCCCTTCAAGTTCCAACCAAGCACAGGGGGTTGTTAATATTTACTCATTCCTCGTCTGTGGGATGATCTTGAACTATAACAGTTGACTTAGATTACCAAATGCCATCAGCATTTACAGACACTCGATTGAAAAAATACCTATGTATGTTAAAAGAAATGAGTTACTATGTACAACCACGTATATGAAAGAAAGGGGAGAAACTAAGACCAATGGGTGTAAATAATACACACATCTAAACTCAGAGGCTAAGCAATCATTCAGCTGGAGTGTGCCAGATGATAAGATCTGTCTCAGACCCCTTCAAATCATAGGATTCTATAGTTCCATGAAATGGCTACTTCCCTGAGACCGCTGGCACAGCAGAATGGGTAGGATAGTTGCACTGGTTTCATCCAGGGCTGGATTCAAGGCCTTACTTTGCCATTCATTAACTATATGAACTTGGGCAAGTTACTGAACTTCTCTAAGCTTCTTTCCTCATTTGTAAAATTTTAATAGGCAGTAACAATCTCATAGGTTTGTTGTGAAATTAAATGTAGTTTTTCACTAAAGGTACTTTGCATAATTCTTGTCACCTAGTAAGTAACCAACGCATGGTAGCTATTATTATTGTTGTCTTTATTCTTGTTGCAGTAGTACCATGCTACTGCAACAAGAATAAAGTATTCCTGAATAGGAATTATAATGAAAACAATTATTTCAATACTATGTGTGAATTTTAGTCATTTATTTAACATGCATTTGTTGAGCACCTGTGATGTGTTAGTCACTATGCCAGGTACTAACAACAAAAAAACAGGCTACTGTTTTAGGCTCCAGAGACACAGCAGTAAATGAGACAGACAAAATCCCTGTCTTCAAGGGGTTTGCATTCTACAGGGGGAAGCACAGAATAAACAGGTAAATGCAGTAATAAATAAGATCATTTGTGTTACACTACTCATAAGTCAGAGGGTAAATAAAATAAGACATTGATTTGAGGAGTCATGGAGTAGGGTCTTATAGTTAGGGTAATTGTGAAAGGCTCCTTTGACAAGCTGACATTGACTAAAGATCTGAATCATAAAGAGGTAACCATGTAAAGATTTGAGACAAAAGCATTCCAAACTAAGAAAAGGCAGTGCAATGGTTGTAAGATGATAATATTCCTGTCATGTTTAAGGAGGAGAAAGGATGCCAATGAATCCAGACCCTGAAGTCAAAGGGAAGTGCTGACTATATGCTGGATTATGTTCTCAGTATTTCAGAAAGTTAATAAAATGGTAAGTTAGGAGAAACAGGATGTGATTAATGGTAATGTTAATAAAATGGTAAGCAAGGATAAATAGGATGTGATTATTTCTTTAGGAAGATTATTCTGGCTGCTCTGTGAAGAACAGCTGTAAGGGAACAAAATGTGGCAAGAAAGCTGGGTCAGAGCCTGTGGCTGTAGTGAGAGATGATGGAACGTGTTTTACAAGAGGACATGATAGGAAGCCGTGAGATTCTGGAAATCTTGGATGTGGATTACAAAAACATATTGATAGATGTGGGTATGGGAGTAAGAGAGAGAAAAGCAAAGAATGACCATTTTTGTTTCTTTCACATGAACTAAAAGCACATTTTGGAGGGAGGACTTCTTTTCAGTCATGTTATGCTTAAGATATCTGTTAGAACCACAAAAGATATCAAGTAAGCAGTAGAATATATAAGTCTGGCATATAGGGGATTGATCTAGGCTAGAGATGTGTTGATGTTACCTATAGGACATGTACTGATATATGAGAAAAGAGGACCAAAGACTGAGCCTTAGGACACTCCAGAATTTAGACATCTGTGACAGGAAAAAGAACCAGTAAAATGAGTGAAAAATCAGAGAATCCACGGAATCCCAGATAGCTCTTCAAGAAGAAGGAAGTGGTCAACCATGTCAAATGCCACTGAGAAGCCAAGTCAAGTGACAATGGAGAATTTGCTACTGGATTAGTTTGCTATTGATTGCTATTGATTGGCTTGCTATTGGTTTGCTATTGATTGGTTTTCAGAGCCCTTTTAGAATTGTGAGGACAAAAGCCCTATTGGAGAGGAGAGAATGAGAGGGAAGGAAGTCGAGGCAGGGAGAAAATGGGGGCAGTGAGTATTTTTGTGTGTGTATGTAAAGGAGTCATGAAATAGCCTGGTAGCCAGAGAGGAAATGTGTTTAAAGGGTGCTGTTTGGTTTGGTTTGCTTTTAGTGAGTGTTATTAAAGACTGATAAATGCTGATATTTATAATCCAGTAGATCAGCTGAAGATCTAGAAGGAGGAGCTAGAGAAGAAAAGTCCTTTGGAAGGGATCCCAGACACGAATGGTAGGGCTAGCTTTAGATAATGAACTAGGACAATTATTCACATGGGAGCTAGTTATTTAAAAGAGCGTGGCAACTTCTCCCCTCTCTCTTGCTCCCTTTCTCACCATGTGACACTCTGGCTCCCCTTCCTTTCTGCCATGACTAAAAGCTTCCTGAGGCCCTCACCAGAAGCAGAGACCAGGGTAATGCTTCACGTATACAGCCCGCAGAGCCATGAGCCAAATAATCCCCTTTTCTTTAAAAAGTACCCAGCCTCAGGTATTCCTTTATAGAAATGTAAAATGGACTAACGCAGACAACCCATGTCATATAGTAGGTAAACATAATAATAATTATTGGTAAATATTCTCATTTTTGAAGCTTATTTTAATAAACATCTGTTAATTTAGCCTGACTAGAATTCATTCACATTTGCTTGGGTAACAACTACTGCTTTCTTGGTTCTCATTCTTAGTCTGGGCAATTTGTTGTGGAGGGCTGTTCAAGCCACAGCTCTAGGGTAGGCCCAAGACCCAGAAACATTGGCTTAGAAATAGATATGTGACAGAAGCTGCTCTATTATCCCAGAGCTTTAACTGGAACTAAGAAGAAAAACACTTCTTAGGTATCCCATACTAACTGAATGTTTCCATTAGGATGCATTTGTTTTTGAGAATCAGAAAATCCTGATATATTTGGCTTATAAAATGAAGAAAAAAAAACCTTACATATCCATAGGCAAAATAATTCTCCAGGGGCATATAAGCAGCATTTCTTTCCATATCTGTTGATTTTCTCTTTCCCTTTGTTTCTTTTGTTTTTCCTCACTTTATCTACCTTTTGGGGCGGGGGGAAGGCTACAGAAGCCCCATAAATCATGGAGAAGCAAAAAGCCTTCTCTTTCTTGAAATTATAGACTGAAGAAAACTTCCAAGCAGGTCTCAGTATCCTGCTCAACTTGCCAGAATTGCAGCACAAGCCCATTCTTAAAACAATCTCTGGCAAGGGAAATGGGGCCACCAGAATTGGTTTAAATTAATCAGAAACTTCCTCTTTCTTGTGAAGGAATGGATGTCTGAAAAAAAACTAGGTTAGCAAGAAAAAAGTGTATGCATGGCTGGGAATAGGCTATGACAGTGTCTGTTCAATGGCTGAGAATAAAGCCAGCACAGAAGAAAACAGAGACAAATTTACAAAGGGATGCCCACATACAATATTACTTAGGGATTTTTAGATGGCATGAACCAATAAATTCCTTTCATGCTTAAGCCCCTTATGAGTCAGGTTAACCACCTGCAACCAAAAGTTCACTGGCTAATATACTTACTCAAAGCTTTTTTCTGAATCTAACAAGTCTTTGCTTTTATCTACATAAACTATAAAAATCCTTCAGAGTTTCCTACCCCTATTCTACCAGCTATTCTTGTACATTCTCTTTTTTCTCACTTCTTGCCTTATGTTGTTCTCTTAACTTGCTACTTTTCTGCCTTCATGTCTATCTCTTAAAATCTTAACTATACAGTACTTCATAACTATATTTCAAACATCACCTCTTTCTAAAGGACTTCCAAAAATTCTCACTTTCGCATGGTTTCTCCTTCATTTGAGCTGCAAAGCAAATCTCTAACTAGCATTCAAAATGAACACATGTAGTCTATATCAATTAAAACAGCCTTCGGAGACCAATATTTTTAATTATTCCCATAGTACAGAAATAGATACCAAAGCAAAGGCAGGTTACGTGATTTGCACAATGTCTGGACTAGAAAGGGGTTTGACCCAAGTTCTGCATTCCTTCCCGCCTTGACTCTCAGGCACAACTCATTGTGCTACCCCATTATATTGTCATCTCTTGACATGTGAATTGTGCCTTACTCGACTTGCAGTCTCATATTGTGTGAATATTATGTTTTACATATAATAAGTATTCAGTAAATATTTGGTTAATTGAACTGCTTTGTTTTATATGTGGATCTAAATTATCAATAATCTTTGGTTAGTTAACAGCAGATATTTCTTTATGCAAATACACTTAGGCCAGTAGTATCCATCTATTTAAAAGTACATTCTGTATATCAAAAGCATATTCCCAACGAAATTCATCACCAATTTTTTACTGAGTAAGCCATTCTACAAAGACTCTACAAAACAAGTAGATAATTTGACAGAGAATGTTTCAGTATACAATTTCAATGAAGTAAGTACCACGTACAAAGAAGAGAAGACTGCAGGAAATTAATATCATTTCCTCAAACTCAGAAGTTGAATATTGGTTAAGAAAATAGGATCCTCATGCTGTGAAATTAGAAAGGGAGATATTAGCGTTAATATCAAATGTATCTAGAGAATTAGTTTTCATGTCACTATGCTACTTGAAATCTGAAGAGAAAAAAGGTAGAGTCATCATTCTATATTTAAAAAAATGAAAACTGAAAAAAAATCCTACAACAGAAAACAGATTTGAAACCTCATCTGATATTTAGCAGGTAGAGTTAGTACTGGTGACTTGACTAGCACTATGCGGAGGTCCTGCATACTAGAGAAAAGGAGAAAGAGACACTTCTCTCATTAGATAGTCTACTTAAGAATTGATACAGAAAAAAGGGATGCTTCCACCAACATTTTTTTGTAGGCCCTAAATTGAAAACATTCATCATAATGTAGTCTAGCTTATTGACTTATTGATGAATAGTCCACAACTCAATATAGTCAGAATTCACTTTTTTTAAATTAAAAATTTAAAGTAACAATTCAATTGCGATCTTTGAGATTCTTTTTTCTCTTGTTCTCTAAAAGATTGTAAACTGTAAACAAACGAACAATAATCCTTCAAAATATGTTGAAAGAACTTATACACCCTTTACAGATAACATTTTTATGATTCATAAATGAACAATCAGAAGGCGCATAGCAAGCAAATAGGAGATAAGACACTATCCCTTCATATTGCAGGAATTTGTACTGATTTCAAAGTAGAAGTCTTCCTACATACTTTAAAGGAGGGTGAGGCCTGTTCTATCTTTTTCAATTTGACTTTAGCCTCTGGCTATTGGCTTAGAAGTAAATTTATATTTTTCATTGTTGTAATGTTTTCTTTCTTCTACGAAGGTATAGAGCCTCTAAATCTGAAAGCTGTATTAGTCATGGTAAAATAGTTAAAATTTAGTCATGACCTTATAAGAGTGTTTGATTACTTGCTGTGCTTAAAATAGAAAATCTAAAGATTAAATTCCTTACAGAAAATGCTAGCAAATTAGATATATAGTTAGATGCATGTATATAGGATTAGATAGACACAGAGACAGAGAGAGAGATTAGTACAAGCACTATATTCTTCTTCAACCATTAGATAACCTTTTTCTCTGCACCAATAAATATTTTCTAGTATTCATCTTTTATCTTGTCTGTTTAAAAGTGCAGAAAAAAGCATCAGTTGCTAATCAAATTTTTTTATTATCAGAGTGTATTCATTTCCGTTTCAATGTCCTTCTTGGGTCTGAAAGCACTTACTGTTCTTTGCATTAGCAGAGGAGAGTCTGCTCCTTCCTCTTTAAAACTTGATTCCATACCGATTATATCCTCAATAACGTCCTCCATCTAGCAAAATATAATACATTTAGAATATTGTACATAATGATAAAAGTTGTGCTTCAGTCTGAAATCAGAGAGAAAAATTCTAGCAATCTTTATAAGTTTTTTAGACAATTTAAATTGAGGTTATATATACATATATATAAAACCTCAATATAACATATATATATATATATATATATATATATATATATAAACACAGATATCTTTAGCATTGAAAATGCAGGTATCCTGACAATCTTTAGTCTGTTGCTTTTTCTTGCATTTGTGTCCAAAGGCTGACAGGTGACAACTTGGCAAATCACCCTTGGCTAGTCTCTTGAAAATCAGTATCTACATAAATAGAGTGGTTATCATGAAATATCTCAAGGCAGATAGGGTCCCTACAGTTAATATGTACAGAGATTACTTTCTACAAACTTTATTTTTCTTTTAAAATGTTCTGATTGCATCTTACATGTGGATATCTAAATATTCATGGTTAAATATTACCCAGTACATTCCTGTAGATATAGAATAGATAGAAACATTTCATCCTACCTTCTCTAAAGACCAATAATAATAGGTAATAGCAATAGCAATAAAAAATAATAATAATGAACATTTTAAATAGTAACAATAAAAATCATTTTTATAGTGCATGAGATGTACCAGGCATGCTTCTAAGTGCTTTACACACATCATTCATTTAATACTTATAATAACCCTATGAAATGAGTACTTTGCTATATAGAAAAGGAAACTGAGAGAAAAAAATTCAATAATTTGTCCCAGATTATATAGTGAGTGAGTGGTGGAGGATGGACTGATATCCTAGAAATCTGGCTCTATAGTCCAAATCTCATTGGCTTTCTATTTCCTTTCTCAGTTCTTTTCTAAAATAGAAACTTTCCTTCCCTTCTGTACTTTAGCTGGGGGAGATTTTAAAAGTTTATATGTTTAAAAAAATGGTTGTTTCTCTCTCTCTTTCTCTCTCTCTGCTCTAGCTCTAGCTCTCTTTGCTTCCATCATATTCCATTTAGTTAAATTTTTAAATGTGATACAAACTCAAAGATATTGTGAATGTTTTATTTATATAACTATAGTACTGTGAATTTCCCATGATATATGCAGATACAGTCAGGAGTACACTCTAATAGATATGGAAAAATATCTTATAATTCTATTGATGTTATCTTCAAAGCAAGATATCTAGGAACTTAAGAGAATTAAGTGTTCGGAGAATTCTACTAAGATACTCCAAAAAATACAGAACAGTATTCATATCTTAACAAATATTAATTAAGCAATGTTTACTGTGAGATCTTGTGGTTAGAACTGGAGCTACCATAGCCAACAGCAGGAAATTCTTACTCTTATGCAGCTCAAAGTCTTAAGGAAACAGACCCATAAACAGCTTAATAACAAATAGTGGGCGGAGGAAATGAAAGCAGGTAGAGGATACAGCTTGATGAAAATGGTTGTTATTTTATAAAGTGCATCAGAGAAGATTTACTGACATTTGAACAGAGATAAGATTAACATGGGAAAAGGTGATCCTTGGAAAAGGAATAAGAAACACCTAAAGTAGGAACAAGTTCAACATGTTTGAGAAAGAATGAGCACTAATGGGAATAGAGCAGAGTGCGCAAAGGCAAGAGTGGTTAGAGATGAAGTGGAAAAGTACGCAAGAAACTGACATCACAGAATCCTCAGGGCCAGTGGTATCCAATAGAAACTTCTGCAATGATGGGAATGTCCTATATCTGAAATGACCAATGTATTAATAGTAATAACTAACCACATACCCACATATGACTACTAAACACATGAAATGTGGTTAGTGTAACTGAGAAACTGAAACTTTAATTTCATTTAATTTTTTTAAATGTTACTGAATTTGGCCGGGTGCAGTGGCTCACACCTGCAATCCCAGCACTTTGGGATGCTGAGGCATGCAGATCACTTGAGGTCAGGAGTTCTAGACCAGCCTGGCCAACATGATGAAATCCTGTCTCTACTGAAAAATACAAAAATTAGCTGGGCGTAGTGGTGTGTGCCTGTAGTCCCAGCTACTTGGGAGGCTGAGGTGGGAGAATCACTTGAACCCGGGAGGCAGAGTCTATAGTGAGCAGAGATTGCACCACTGCACTCCAGCCTGGGTGACAGAGTGAGACCCCATCTCCAAAAAATAAAAATAAATAAGTTACTGAATTTGGACTAACTTTCAATTCAAATAGCCACATGTGGTTCATGAGTACTACAGTGGAGGGTGTAGCTCTAGCCACGGTGAGATGTTAAATCCTTGTGCACAGAGAGATCTTTAAAGAAGCTAGGTTAATATATGTGCATATTTTGTTTCTTTTGTTTGGTCCAGTCTCTGAAATTCTTTAAGTAAATTCTTGATTGTTATTAAACTTGAATTTTTATTTTGTGATATTTTACTCATATTCTACCACTAAATGGGCAAAAACCTTGTACTGAACAGATGTGAAGAAGACTTGAGGAAAGAAGATTGCTAAACATGATTTATGGGGAGTGCTTTTCATTTGGATACTTGGAGTGGATTCAGTAAAAGTTACACATAAGTCATTCATCTATTTTCTCTTTGGAAGCTTATGTCATAAATGACGCGGTCTGTTTAATTTTTCATGTTGACTATAAAGCACGCTTAGGTTTCCCTTATTCTAGAAAGAAACTTTTCTTTATTACATGTGAAACATCCTCCTTTGGAGGCAGTGCCTTTGCCTTTAACACTACTATCCCTCATTTCTGTCATCTACCTACATGACTACTTTTTTCCCTAATTTCAGTTTTACCGTTATCTTAATGGATGTTAAAATCTAAAATCCAGCCTAAAACCTTCACAACTTCTAAGTATCTCCATAATTAAAAACCTAAGAATGCATTTGTTATTTTAAAAAGACAACAAACACACCATTTTGTATCAGATGAAACAGAATTAATAGATAATAGATCAGACAAAATAAGAATTACAAACCCACAAGTAAGTATCCTCAAAATAATAAATTAAGATCATAAGAATACAAAGAAAGAGCAAATTGCTTGACAAAAGTAAAAATGGAGATTTTTTACATTCAAGGACAAGGACAAAGGAAAACATTTATGCGTTTTCAGATATGTGAAAATAAAGGTTTACAAAAGAACAAGAATAAAACTTTTTAACAACACTGAGTACAAGAAGAAAATGGGATAATACTAGAAATATTAAAGGTAAAGAACTTTGAACCTACACATTTATAGCCAACAAAGTATCTTTTAAGTATGTGGATGAAATTAAATTCTTTTTGGATATAAAAACTCAGAAACTTTAAGGCGAAAATACCTTTTAAAAACAGTTTAAGGAGTACTCCAGTCAGAAGATAAATAAAACCATGAAATTGATACAACAAAAAGAATGAGTAAAGAACAGTAAAATTTTTGTGATCTAAGTAACTCTCTATATATGTATAGAGAGACATACATGCATAATAATTATATATGTATTTCTATAGATAAGTACATATATATACATGAATTCTATACATACATAAATTCTATAAATATCAATTCAGAAAGGTAGGTGGCAACAAGGCGATGAGACCATACTAAGGTAGATTTTTACTTAAGAGTATGACATATATAATGTTAAACAAGGATATAGATGTAGAAAAAAACATAATGACGACTCTTAAAATATTAGGAGTAACAAACAGAAAAGAAGATAAAAACTGACCAATGGAAGACAGAAAAAAGAGGGCAAAGAAACAGAAAGCATAGTAACTTAAAACATAAGAAATTATAACTGTTAATTCCTAATAGTAAAGTAAGTACAAGAATGTAAATGAGTTAACATACTGATTGAGAAACTCTCTCTTGAATTGGATTTTTAAAAGGTTTTGTAATATTTTGTCTATAAGAGACACACTTAAAAGCAAACAACAGAAAAAGCTGAAAGGAGGTTAAAAAAGGTATCATAAATATAACCAACAGGAAATCCACAGTAGTGGTATTCATATTAAGCAATATAAAATTTAAGGTTAAAATCTGAAGGAAAAATAATACCAAGTGATCATGAACACGTATGCACCTAAAAATACATACAACTGTCAGAATTCTGTGGAAAAGTAAATCAACACTTGTAGTTGAATATTTTAACTCAGCACTCTCTAAATCTGATAGTTCAGCACATAAACCTAAGTTTAGACTTCTCTTTACATATACTTAAAGCCATGCCTTGGGTCTTGTCATCATCTAAAATGCTTCATTTCTGAAATCTTAAAATCCATGATCTTACTCATCAAATGCAGCCTTTGTTTTAGATCCAGTCTAAACACTGGCAGATCACCTGAACAATTTTTATTTTGTGACCCTTCATGCCTTTGCTCTGTTACCTTTCTGCCCAACTATCCCAAACATCCCAGGTAGTCAATCTCTCCACCTTCTATTAACTCTGAATTCAAAGTAGAATGGCTTCTGCTCACCATCCTACTGACATCCCTTTTGTTGTTATTTTTATTCATTCTTTGCCAAGTTCAACAGATATTGATCAGTTCTTATTTTACTAGACTCATCTGCTATATTTGGGTGTGTGAATCACTCCCTCCTTCTTTAAACTAATTCTTTCTTTGGCATCAATGACATCGCACTCTCCCAGTTATCTTTTTACTTTACTTTTATGGGCCTTCTCTTCTGACCATCCCTTAAATGTTGGTCATCTTCAAAACAGTATCTTTAGCTATCACTCTCCTCACTGTATTCAGGTTCTCAAAGGGATTTATTTCTCATTCAAGCTTTCAAAGACCATCCGTATTCTGACAACTCTCAAATCTCTTCCTCCAGTCCAGCAAATTTGGATGTCTAGCTGTCACCAACATCTCCACGTGATGATCTCACTGATACCACAGTTCAACATGTTTTAAGGGAGAGTCTCACTTTCTCGCACCGCACAATAGAAATAGACTCCCAGCTGTTCCCTATCCCTGACTCCAGACTTCTCCCTCTATATAGTTAACAAAGTGATCTAGAGTCAAATCTGATTATGTCACCCTAGCTCCCAAGTTTCAACCCTACAGTGACTTGATACTGTTTAACATGGAGTACTAGCCTCTCTGTAATTTGCTGATTACTTACTTCTTTGATGTCATCCTTTACCACCATCTGCCTTCTTTTCTATTCATTTCACACTGTTTCCCATCTCTATTCTGCACTCATGGTATCCCATCTGGCTAAATGCCCTACTAGTCATTTTCCTCTAAGTCTTTTTACATAATATTATAATTATTTGTTAACGTTTTCTCTTGCCCTCAACCTGAAGCTCCTATATGGTATAAATTATATAGGATGTGCAGTTTGTTCCCTGAGCATGTGGCAATGACAGCTGTCTGAATGAAGAAACAAATGAAATCTTATTGACCGTTCTAAGTTCTTTTTTGAGAAATAGATTTTTTATTTTCATTTGTCTTTTGAACCTCTTCTCTTGGTTGTCTTCTAAGTTAACTCATTGTCACTTTCATGCCAAACTCTACACTTCTTCTAACTACCATACTTCTCTTAACAGTCCCTTCATCTATGTATGTTATTCATCCTGTAAAGGCTCAAAAATCTCAAAATTGCACCAAACTCATCTTCCACCTTCACTTTTGTATATAATATGACACTGAGACGCATCAACATTACCCCCGAGTTCATTTATTTTATTCTCTCTACCACCAATTTTCCTGATTCAGGCTATAACTAAATTGCACTGTAATATTCTGTCATCTGTTCATGTACAAGGAAACTTAACCTCAAATCTTTCCCTCTCAACTGACATTTAAATGTTTCTGAAGCATTGCTTTGATTATGATACTTTTGTACTCAAAAACGCTCTCACAGCAGATCCATTGAGAGTTGTGTAGTAAATATCAATTTTCTTCTTCTTTCTTACTAATGTTTTTGATGAAACTTTAACAATTTTCAGAAGAAAAATGCATTTTTCTCAGCTTCACATCAGCTAGATGTGGCCATGTGACACAGTTTTGACTAAGTCATAAGCATAAGTCCCTTGTGAATTTCTGCAAAATTTTTCCTTTCCTCATGGAGGCATTCTCCTTGCTTCTCTCTCTACCGTTCATCTGGTTTGAGGGCCTGAGAGGTGAAGCAGCCTTCTTGTGATCACATGAGGCCCATTAAGATAAAAGTCACATAGTAAAGAAGAAAGATAGAGGAAGAACTGATCTATGTTGACATCACAGAGAACTACAACAGCCTCTGACTACTTACTTCTGGCCTACTTTTCATGAGAGTTGCCCTGTTTTAAAAATGGAGATAATAGGGGCTGGGCATGGTGGCTCATGCCTGCAATCCCAGCACTTTGGGAGGCCGAAGCAGGTGAATCACTTGAGGTCAGGAGTTCAAGACCACCCTGGCCAATATGGTGAAACTCCGTCTCTACAAAAAACACACAAAAAATTAGCTGAGCGTGGTGGCTTGTGCCTGTAGTCCCAGCTACTTGGGAGGGTGAGGCACGACAATCTCTTGAACCCAGGTGGTGGAAGTTACAGTGAGCCAAGATCGTGCCACTGCAGGCCAGCCTGGGCGACAGAAGGAGACTTGTCTCAAAAAAAAAAAAAAAAAAAAAAGGACATAATAGTAAACCATAGTGGTGTTTAAAAATTAATTTAAACTACAACCTGACATAAAATAAAGACTAAATGACTAAATGAATACTCTCTTATTTTTGTTGTTAATATCACTGTTAATATTCTATGTTGTTAATAATTATAAGATATAACTGTATAAGATTATATGAGATAATATAAGATTATTATGGGAGAAAAATTTGTAACTCTCATTTAGTTAAATTACGGGAAGTGATTTTCTCTTGCATGTTCCTAATGCAGATCTAATTGATACAGTCCCCCACTACCTTGGAATCATGGTCTAAGTTCCCAGATCTGCATTTAAGTCCTGTAGCCCCACTCTAATCCTCCTTTCTAACCTCAGTCACTTATTTGTACTGAATTGTATCACTCTGAAACCCACTTATGCTTGTCTACTCTGCCCTTAGCTTACAGCATTCTCTACTCAAAAAATTATCTTCTGTCATCTTTGCTGTTGATGTACCTGTCTTTCAACACCCAACTCCAGTATTACCACTTCCAGAATTTCCTGAGACCTCACACTGAAAAAGTTTATCTTCCTTCTGATTTTCTAGAATACTTTGATTTCACTTTTCTAATGGTTCTTCTCAAATTATACCATATTACTTAAAGTATCACTGTACCAATAACAGCAAGTAGAAAAATATTATTGAAATAAGGGTACTCATTATTCATTAACTTATACATTTGCCAAAAATATGCACTGATTATTAATTGGCAGAAATTTGTCTTAGGAGCTAGATATTAAAATGTGAATAGGGTATGGTATTTCATCAAGGAATTAACAGACTAGAAGATAAGAAAAACAAAAAAGGCATAATTAAAATGTAGCATGTGCTGTGAGAATGCCGTGAAAAGTGCAATTGTTATCCCTATGATATCAGCATTGCTATGAAAACTCAGATAACAGGTGCTAAGCCCAGACAGAGCATCACCAGGGAAAGCACCTTAGACAAGAAACCTGAAATGAATTTTGAAGGACGAGCTAGAATTATCCAGACAAATGGTCGTGATCAAATAAGCAGGAGGTAAAGAAAAAGATAAGGAGAACCCGGCCACCATGACAACCAGTGGTGAACCCATAAAGCTGAAACATGAAGCTCTATGGGGATACTAAAGGATAAGTCTGAGCCAGGTGGAAGGGTTAAGTGCAGAAGGGTCCATGTGCTATGGGCAGAAGTTTGAATTGTATCTTAGAAAGACACATGTTACAAAATGCTTCTTTTGATTTTATATTTCATCTTAAAGAGTTTCAGTCTTCAAGTTACTCCTAATTCCAGTTACCAAATCCTGAATCTAAAGCTGTTCTCAGACTTATCCTGTGGTAGCTATGATTTCTGGGGTCTTCTTTGAATTGATAAAATGGTCCCTGATGTCACAGGTGGAAAAGTCTTGGGAGAAAAAGAAAAAAAAAAGATGGCAACAGACCCCATCTCCTGAGCTCCCACTCTGCCCTTGTGTTAAAAATTTAAAATTCAAGTATCAAAACAATTCTACAACATATAGACATATGGGTGAGAGAAATTAAGGACTGAAACCACACAGGTATATTATAGTGACTATATCCAAAGACTATACACTTTCTGCCTTGAGTCACAGACTCCAAGCACCAGTAAAAGTATTAGACTATGGCAACAGCACGGGGTATATCCTAGCTATCAAAGATAGTAGTCTGTGAATGATGGCAGTATGTGAAAATGTATAAACATACCAAATTCAAAGAGACCACACACTGATTAAAACTATTACAGACTCAGTAAAACTGTGATTAAATGGACATTAATGATGGTTGGGAGATACTTTTGTATACATAATTTAAAATATGATGGTTTAAAAAAATAGAAACAAAAATTGTCTATAGCCATTGTTCGTTCACATTGTCCCAAGGCCAGAGTAATTCTTGGGACTTTTAACCCTTCCGAGCCATGAGATTCTTTGATTGAGAGCACAGAAAGACCACTAAAACCATGTGAATTTTCTATATATATATAAACTCAGGATAAAAGCAAAGGTAAGATGTGTGCTTAAAGAATTAAAAAAAAAAGGCAGAAAGCTGATCTATGTTGCTTACCCATTCTCATTTTTTAGAGTACATATTTTATAAAATATATAATAAAATCATTTCTAGGTTTTACCTAGAATTAACTGGCATATGCATATCCTTCAAGATTTGTTTTTCTCTTTAGAAATCAATCTTTCACACAAGAAAATGAACTTTGGGAGAAGTAGTTGTAGGATAAATTGTACTGTGTGTAGATCTAACATTTACTGAACAGATTATTTCATCTGATATATATTTTCACAGTCTTCATAGACTGAATAGACAACCCCGTTCTACATTCATTTTTTAGGAAAGTTTTTATATATCCACTGCTGTAAAGTTTGAGTAAATATACACGTAGGTATTTACATTCGGTTTTAGATTTCAAAAAGTCCCATTTTTTATTGTTTTATTTTTTATTAACAATCTACCAGATCCTTATTTTTTTCTCTTTTCCAGGTTAACATGAAATTTGCTAAAAAAAAAAAATTCTCTATCATTTGGAATTTAAATAATGGGATTCTGAGCATTATCCTTTTGTGCCTCGAGGCTACAGGCTTAATAGATGGTAAGCATTGACCTGAAATCGGCAATAATCACCAGGAATGTAGATTGGGAGATTAAACCTGGGAGATCATAGGACCATAGCTTTATCTAACAAATCTAATGGAAAAAAGAAAAGAAAGCTCAGTTATTAATGTAGTTTTTTATACTGAAACATTAAAGGAAGTCTTTTTTTCTAGTACCAGTGTTTCCCAGTTCTATTCATACTTCAATATTTTCTGAAGGTTCATTACAAGCAAGTCACAATAAATATAAACTCCATGAAGCTAAATACTCATTAATTTTGTATGATCAGCACCTCTAAATTTCAGTTATTTAGTAAATAGTAGCCAATTATTTATTAAAAATAGAATTGAATGTATAGAAAAGCAAAAGTTAGAAGATCCAGATGTAATTTCATATAAGTGCAATAAAATTATTAATCTTATTCTAATAGTCAATTTCTACAGCAAAAATTTACTGCTATTTAAGTAATTTCTGCCTGTTTTATTTTAATGGATATTTAAGACAATTTAACTACTGATAAATATTTCAACTGAATTTATCAGAAAACATTTACAATTAGAGCTAAATCTTCTAAACACATAACACTATTAGTGTCTATTTTAATTCACATTAATACATAAGTGAAGTGCATATTAAAAATGAATTTTTATAATTTATTATGCATAGGAATTTATATGCATATAGTTAATAGAGAATAATTAATTAATTAAAAGCACATTTCTTTTGTTACATTTGCAGTTGGAATGTTTACTGTAAAAATGTTGACTTCAATTACTTTAATAGAGTTTTCTTTCAAAAACTGATGATATATTTTTATAACCAGCCATTAGACATACATGCCATTGCGCATTGTCATCTTCTTTCCCAATAGTTAGTAACTTGGTGAGTGGGTTTTCTGTGAGGCCAGCATCACTGTCCAGAGTTGTGTGTGCATGCTGCACAAGAGGCCCACCACTTGGCACTGCAGGTTGTGACCATTTAAGAGTCGGATTGATGATCTGATGATCAAAAGTCATGAAAGAGTTTACTTGCTGTCTCTGGGCTTTCTGTAGCTGAGGCCTTGCAGAACATTCCAGGTGTGCTGGGACCTACAAGATCAAAATCAAGCAAATACAATATGCAGCATCAGCTGTGAAATTAGAGTTCTCCTTTCCACAATTGCACTAGGATAATAAATACACTATACTATAGCACCTAGTTTCTCTCAAATCTATCGTCCACACTTCTGTCATAAGTTACATACAATTTTAATGGGTTATGACTATTAAGAAGTAATTTAAACTTTAATAAAATATTTTGAATGCTAACCAGTTTTTTTTAAATGAGTAGCCCTAAAAATTAGGAATAAATATATAAACCACAATATTTTTCGAGGGTCTAAAAAATGGGGGCCTAAAATAAGGAAAATACAGATGATTCACTATTATAAGTAATTTGTATATAACATGTATTACTTGGATTCCTTTATATTACACATAAATATTCTATGGAATATGATCAAGACTTTGTTCTTAAGAAAACTAAAAATTATAAGACAGCAGGAACTAGAAATATATATACAAAATATTAAGTGTGAAACTGTATGGGTAGTGAAAATCTAGGTGATTTTTTTCTACTTTTCTGTACTTCCCTATTTCTATCCTGAGCCCAGTTTTATTTTTTAATCTTATTTTTAAACCCTCTCATATTTTCACCTTATAATAACGAGAAAGTGGTATAGTCATTATTATGAATTGACAGGACCATTCAGAAAAAAATCTAACAATTGTCATGTGTCAACTAAACAACCGTCCAGTCTGCCAAAATCCCCTTTTCAAAATATACCACATACTTTCAAAATTTTACACCTTCAGTCTAGTTATCATAGTTAATATTGTACTACCATTTGTGTAAGGACAACTTTAAGTATTTCAAATCTGCCCTTTAAAAGCCTATGAACGTAGTTTTGCCTGGCAGTAGTCTTTATATTTACTGTGCTATTCTGTGGCTTCTAATACATTTTCCTCAAGTGGCCTATAGATAAACTGATTTAATATTTCCCTCATGTTAAACAATAGTAAAGATTGCTGTACAGTGCTTATTTTTCCTTTCATTTCAGTTACACAAACTACTCCTTAAATCCCTTAACATGCATTAGCCCAGATAAATAGCCTCTACGAAGTATTTTGCATTTAAATTAGCTGGTTTGGGGTACAATATTGTAGTAGTTACTTAAGTTTAATTCTGTTATGCTGACATTTTTAGCATTATTTTAATTGTACTACCATAAAATAATTTTTCAGTCATATAAAAAAGATTAAGATTGGTAATAAAGATTACACATATTACTAATTATATTGCTATGAGCTTTGAAGTTGTAAAATAACATTTCATTAAAATGCTGGTGGTAATTTTTTTAGGGTAGCTGTTTAGATTATCCTACTGTTCTAAATTAATCCTTTTTAATCTGTATACATTTATGAAATATACATTATGAAGAACACTTTGTTTCACAAATCTGAATGATATTTCACACTATGCAACTGAATGCCAAAGAATATTGTATACCTACAATTGGGAAATATCTTTTGTTCTAAGAATTATATGTTGAATCAGAATTTACAACATGCATTAACTAATTCATTTTTTACTTTTCATCCATTCATTCCAAAAGCCTCATTGAAGCACTTACTCTTGTGTTATATCAAGAATACAAAACAAGTCATAGATGTGATCCCAAGGTTATAGGAGTTTACCATCTATTGGGCAGTATTAATATCAATTATAGCAACAACAACAATGATAATATTAAGCAACAGATACTAGGCACTATGCTAAACAATTTACATATATTATTTTATTCCATTCTTGTTATAACCTTAGGAGATAGGTACCATTAGTTAGTATCCCCATTGCACTATATAGATGAAGCCACTAAAATTTAGAGAATTTAAATGGCATACCTATTACCATTCAGCTAGTGAGAGAAAGAAGTGGAATACAGAGCCTGTCTTCCTCAGCATTACAATATCGGTTCCTGAGTAAATAACTGAAATGTTTACAATGCAAAGCAAAAGCTCCAGAACATAAGCAATGAAATTAAAAAGCAGTGGTTTTAAAAAAAACATATTGAAAGAGAAAGTGATTTTAAGTCAGCTGTTGGAATGAGAGATAGTCCTACACAGCAGGCAAAGGAAAGAAAATCTCAAATATTCTCAGCAAACTATCGCAAGGACAAAAAAACTAAACACTGCATGTTCTCACTCATAGGTGGGAACTGAACAATGAGAACACTTGGACACAGGAAGGGGAACATCACACACCAGGGCCTGTTGTGGAGTGGGGGGAAGGGGGAAGGATAGCATTAGGAGATATACCTAATGTAAATGACGAGCTAATGGGTGCAGCACACCAACATGGCACATGTATACATATGTAACAAACCTGCACATTGTGCACATGTACCCTAGAACTTAAAGTATAATAAATATATAAAAAAAAGAAAAGGAAAATCTCAAATAGAAAAGACCAAGATGAAACAAGAAAAGAAGTTGTGAGACAGTCACAAATGTTACTCATGCAAAAGAAGTCACAGATACTTTTCTCAAAGCAAGAATACCATCTCCTCTTCAGGCCACTCTATATAGAGTTAGAATAAAATATAGCATGGGACTAACTCTAATTCTCCCTAAATTATTGATTATCTGTGAGGAATTACAAAAGTTTAGCAGGAAAGAGTGAGGACTGTGTTGGAAGCTATCTGTACAACATCTGTAAACTAAGCAGAAGAGTCTAAAAACTCGGTGTAGCATAGAAAGATTCAATGAAATGTGATTATACTGTTCCCCAGAAAAAAATCTCTGACTTTACTAATCATGAACTAATATCAGAACAATGGGATAACTCATTGTAAAACACTAGTTTAACTATGTACCACTAATTTTAAAATAGCTTAAAAATTGCCTAGGTTATAAAGACATAAAATTATCTTGTGAATTTCTCTAACTGGATGTGCCAATATTTTGTGGGATAAAGTAAATGAAATTATAGGTTGCCATTGTTCATTTGTTCACTTATTCAAGTAACAGTTTTTGAGTATCAAGCATGTGTGGGCACTAAGTGGTACACTGAAGGTAGAAGGCAGATTAACAGTGTCTGCCCTCAAATAGTATAAAGTATAGTCACAATCTAGACAGGGTAGTAAAAAATGAGTTCTTCATGGGCAAGGACTGTATTTATCTTGCTGGCTGCCCAACTGCTATGCTTCTTGTACATAGCCCAGAGAATGACACACAGCAGGCACACAAAAATATGTGTTCCTATAAACACATATAAAATGTGTTTTATATATATATATATATATATATATAAACATATAAACACATATAAAAATGAAAGAATGAGTCATTAGAGTAAATCTTGGGAATCCACTAGAAGACCATATAAACCATAATCAGGATATCAAAGTATTTGCTAGGAAGTCAGAGCAGCTATAGATTGTGATTTGTTTCATTGAATTCTCAAAGAGATAAGACCATCAAAATGAAGAGAAATTTTTAGGTTTTTAAAACAATAAGTAAATCATATCTTCAGAACTCAAAATTATGTTTCAATATTATCACCCTAACATGCTGCTA